>NW_019211455.1:47489064-47547882 GCF_002443255.2 Varroa destructor | reverse complement strand
ATTTTTTCTTTTACTGCTTTATGACATCATGCGTCACGTACGTCGGCAAAAGTAAGTAAAAAAATCAAAATGCTTTACACACATGTATGATAGAGACTCCGTAAGTCTGTCTATAACATTTTTCCAACGCCAACTCTCGTGAATTTTCATCGTTCGTTCATTTTGAATACGACTGTACAATCAGCCATACCTCTCGTATGGACTGAGGGTTAGGGGACGCGCGGATGATCGGCAATGACTTACGAAGGTGACAATGTAAAGCGAACGTTAAGGAGCTACGTGCGTGCGTGCGTGAGCGTGACGTTTTACACGTATCGGGGCACTATTGTTTCCAGGCGATAGGAGCTGACGTTGATAAAACATTGTTGAAGTTGTTGTTAAGCTGTGTACGTTGTTGGTTCCCTGCAAATACGTTTATGTTATCCTGTCAGTGTTCTCTTTGCCAATGGATCCTGAGTGGGTCTAAGGAGCCAGCATCAATCAACCGGCAAGAGGGACATGCAGACGCGTATGGTTTCAATACGTTACTGTGCAGACAAGGGACCAATATGTTGCCAGCCGCCATACGAACTGCTGCTCAACCTGCCTTTTTAGCGCGGCGTTTAGACGAGCCAAGCGTAGGCTGATCGATCAAGTGATCTGGTCTGAAGACCACACCAACAGCTGCCAAAAGTGAAGCAGCGAGACATATGAATCAGCGGCAGTTGGACAAAAGGGATGCCGCGTCACGAGACAGCACAGAACCTTGGCTTCTTCTAGTGTTTATTTTACTGATAAGTTAAAACTGCGCGAATCGAAATAATCAGAAATTACCCTTGTCAGCAAACGATGAGGGCCGAATTAATAAACATCGACAACTGTAGCTAGAGGAATATACGAAAGGGAACAAACGAACAAAACTAATTTTGATATTTTCATGAAATAAAAAAATGGGCAATATCGAAAATCGTTGCGCACGAGAATGAAGCGAAATTCGTTCGCGCGGGGCAAGCGAACGGTCTTCGTCACGCTATTATTTCTTAGGTGGATAGTAGCGACGTGACAGATAGACTAAGTTAAGGTAACTTTATCCACTTCTAGCATGAAGGCGCAATGAGGGAGAAATTTTTTGGGCTATTGATTTGTGTAATGCGAGCGACAAAATTAAATACCATACCAAGTATATGCATTGAAATTTTATCTGATATTATCGATAAGATAACATGCTTGCTAACACCTCGAAAGCGTCATCCGTAACAACAATGGCATCATGCAGCTATATATAACAACACGCTTAGAGACACAAAACGACCCATATTCAGTCGGTCATATGTTTCTAACAAAGGCGTCTTTGTATAGCCTTTGCGTAATATTATCTAACAAATTAGAAGAGCAATTCTCATACTAACATACATATGTAAGAACTTGATATTCTTCCTTTATAGATACACAACTTTTGACCCTGTTGTTGTTCTTCCAAGCCACTTGGTTTGATGACATAACGGCTATATAAAACGACCAGATTATGCAGGCATATAATACACAGACTGTTAGCAATCTGTCTAGCCATTTTCTATACAGTATCCCATTATCTAAGCTAAACCAACCTAACGAGTAACGTATATATGTATAGAAATGTATGTAATATATTATTATATATAGTAAATAGTATGTAATAAAACGAGTGCCAACTCAGCTCGTTTACCTAAGGTTGTAGATTCATCAAGAATACTGCCACCATAATGACTTCAATCACAATTGTTCTAGTTAAAATGTTATCAAGTCCTAATAAAGCTTTACTACCAGATATGCATACATGAACGCCTACGAAATTTGCATAGTACTATTCACCAATAGAACGATCCTTTAGGACCATAACAGTCGAGCAATGATACTACTGATTGTATACTTAAATTAACTTAACTAACTCAATAGCCATCTTCTAACTTTGCTTCTAACGCGATTGTTGTTGGAGTTCCTATACGAAATGGCTGTCTTTATATATCCGATTTATGTATGCTTTGACTGTCCTATCAGCTGGCTTGTGTTTCCTCTGATACGCTACTAGCACTATAATCCAATGCGCACATTTACGTTCTCAAAATTCAAGCTAACATTCAACTGAAAAAAAAATAACGAAAAAGTTTTCTAATCTCAGAAAACGTTTATTGTCTATTGAATCACCACAATCATTTGCCTTTGTCCAGTTGTTTTCCCCTGTGAAAAAATGAAGATCATTTTATACCTTTGACAACTTTTATGCCGTATTAAGCAGAATCAACAAGTAGCCTTTAAGCAGAACAGTCTACCTAGTACGCAGCAGACACGAAAATCGTGGCTAGATGCAAACACGAATATATCATACATATGCAACACGCCCTACCAGGACGTTGCATTTAACCCACTTCTCAATAGACTATTTTCGAACGTATTCGTTTTTCTTTTTTATGGTAAATGCGAGCAGAAGCAACGCCCGTTGAAAGATGCCAATCTACATGAATCAGCCAAAAATTCGCGAAGGGGTCGCTCCTCCTAACAGGTCCAAATTTCACAGAATAAAATGTGTGGTCGTTCTGCTATTACCGGAACAGGTTGCAATGAAAGCCCACTTCATCGCAAGCCAGTCTGCTGGGTTTTGCTAAGTGTGGGTTTATTGATCAGAGTGAGTGAGGAGGGGCAAACGTTTTCTGACTATTTGAAAAAGTCCCAGTTGAAGTTTGGTAAAGTAGCAGGAGGAAAAATGTAGCAAAAATTAAAGAGAAATAGAAAAAAGACTGTACACGGTCAAGACGCTGTTGCATCTCCCAATATTGGTGTTTATGTAGTACAATCTTAGCGAATATTGGCCGGTGGATGGAAGAGCAGCGACCCAGTAAAGGGCAAACAAACCATATGCGAAATTCAGTATTTGGGGAAATTAGTTCGTAGTCTGCATTTAATTCGCATGTGGCTGTCGGGCTACCGCATCAATGTTATAACTATATGTATATCAATAATAAGAATACCACTTCTCTGTCCCCTAAATGGTGCAGCTACGTATATACCACTAGGAAATATTTTCTAAATTTTGGCCTTGTCATTAGGCCATAAAGTTTCTGGCGATATCCTACAGCGGGCCTAGTGTGACCCACATGTCATTAACACAGGCACGGATGTTTCCAATGAACTTTTGCTATGTCAGCTCTTAATGCTCGTTACGTGTAACTAAGCGTAATCGTACACATTTACAGCTAGAATCTATATTCAAAAAACAAAAAAAAAAAGCGATATATTCTAAATAGAGGCTAGAGGCAAATTAACGGCAGTACACTTTAAGCAAACGGCCTTCATAGGTTATTATAAAATAGGTGACACTCCGCCGGATTTTCATGTATCTGGTACTAAGAAAAAAAAACACTATCGTAAGCATTTGCGTCACGAAAACACTATATATATATAATTGGTACTGTTCTACTTAAATATTGATCGTATTTGGTAGGACGGAGTTTGTCGGTTCTGGTAAAAGAAAATTAAGGGTATTGTTTAAAGCTATGTAACAAACAATAATGT
Source organism: Varroa destructor (assembly GCF_002443255.2). Classification (NCBI taxonomy): domain Eukaryota; kingdom Metazoa; phylum Arthropoda; class Arachnida; order Mesostigmata; family Varroidae; genus Varroa; species Varroa destructor. The sequence continues at coordinate 47,544,354 of NW_019211455.1, read as the reverse complement.
AATACCGAACAGTTTCGTGTACTCATCAAGGCATTATACCATGTTGCTTATTTTATCTTTGGAAATGTACGCTGTTCAAGCGAATTTTATAACAGCATTAAGCCTGAGTATCGTGGACTCATTTACTATTTAATCTGCTGAAAAAGCTCGCACGCAAAAGCGTTTTGTTAATTCTGGAGCAAACTAGGCAACGCACGTCGCGAAAAGGTTCCTACTTCTCGAATCGGCCTCTAACTTAGGTTGTGAGTAGATCCGTACTGCCGAGCACATGGTGGGCCCGTAATTTGGATGTAATAACTAATGAAATCTCATTAAGCACGTTTAAGCAAGTGTCAGTTGTGGGCAAACCTCACAAGTTCTAAGCAAAAATGGTGCAACAATATCCGCAATGGTTTGGCATTGCTGGTATGAAAAGGAACGCAATGAAAAGAGGCCAAATGTCTTGTCTTACCAATTTTTAACGAGTCTGAATTCTGGTTGGTCTATTGTGCGATCAAGCATCGCTTTAAGGGCCGCTTAGTTCTCAGTAAAACAAGACACACTGAGTCAATGAAGATCAGAGAAGTTACCAGTATTTGTGGTGTAGTACAGATCGGCCCAACTTGGACATGCAATACATTTCGTCAATACTCCAAGCATTTCGTGGGTACTATGTCACAGAAAAGGATTACAAGACTACTAAGGTGACCATATCAAATCGAATATACAGTAAACCTAACTCTGTTCTATTGGTGTATCTGTCAGATCTATCAGTTTATCAGAATAAAATGTTCAGATTATCAATCATTCATCAAAATCACAAAAATTAAGTATAATTTAGTATAATCTGTTCAATAATTCAATATAATAAACATATAGAGCTCAGGTAGTGGGAAACTTTCTTAGTGTTCGCCATCGTTAAGCACAGCGATTCAATGAAAAATAATTGTTTTCATAAGAATTGGACAATGCGATCTGACTAGTTTTGCAGAAGCGGTAACGCCCATCATCGACAGGACATCTTTTTGAAGCCCGGCATTTTCTATTCGACAACTATAGAACAAAGCGACACCTCACCAATAGCTGTTGACCTGTTGACAATGGAACTGAGCAAAGGTTCCCTAATATGGAGAAGGGACGCTCCATAGCGATATACTCAGCACCCATGCGAATATGATATTGAAGGAACCAGCTAGTTGTCTGCTAATTTCCTGTCTGCTTTTTAATGGCACAAAAAAAAAATTGGAATATTGAGCTGTCTAGGTCAGGAGGCTCTTTGCTGCCAGCTGTCAAAAGAGGATAAACATAGAGAAAAGCCACGTGTGTAAGAGCCAAATGGCTTTGAAATGCTTAAAATCCACAACTATGGAGCTGACTACGGACTGGGTTCAAAGGAGCCGGGTATTTACGCGCATAGTAGAGTTGGAGAAACCTTTACATGTGTCGCTGTGACTTGGCTGCTGGGGTATCATAGAAAAAAAAAACGCACTACTGGTAAACCCAATATTCTACTACGTCATACCAGCACTTACCGTCTGCTGGCGACGGAATCTGCTCTGCGACTTATATGTAGCTTTTGGTGACGTTACAATGAGGTGCACGTTGCCGTGCCCGTCCGTAGTAGGACGGCTTTAGTTATCAGGAGTTGTAGATGTGGTACACAGGCATCTCTGCTGAATAGTGAGAATGGCGAGTGCCTCGTCTGACCCTCATAGTAAATGATGAGTATTTTCTTGGTGTCCATTTGCTTTATGGAGGAAGGATAGTGAACTCGGAGCCGTCATCGCTTGTATAGCCGCATAATATAGAGACGCTTATATCGACAGGGCTATTTAGATGTAGATTCGCGAGCCCGATTATGAGCAAGCGGAACTAGGTAGCACACGTCCGATTTTTATGACAGACTCGAATCCTTATTGTAGCCTTAAGAAGAAAATATGCTGCATGGCTTAATTTACGCGATAGGTACGAATACTGCGATGGGCTTGCGCTCATTTTTAATTCATCTATCCCAACAAATATTATGTATGCTTATATCAGATGTTGAGGAAGATCTCATAAGAAGTCATTCTGACTATATCGACGAGACACCTAACCTGCCATGTTTCATAGAGTGTCAAGCTGGACTAATATGACTTTACTATGTTCGATTCTTCCCTACAAGTGAACAATGGAGTACATTAAGCGCTTTGATTAGAGGCAGCAGTCTATCTAACAAATGAAGTGTTGTCATTGGACATCTACGGAAGCTTTAGCGCTAGCTAAACAACTTCGAGTAGTATATATATACAGGGTTCCCAATCGGTTGATAGAGTGATGTTCTTTATGCCTTCATCAGGTAAGCAAGTACAATGCTTTAGCCAGGTCTGCGCACCGATCCCCGTTGTCGGACAAGACAGATAGGATTATTCCAAAAATCTTTCGGGATAATTAACAGAAGCCTTAGCTGGCAGCGCTTCGATACTCAATTACACAACAACAATACTAGACTCCAATTTGGTAGTACGTCTGTGTATCCCAGGTAAGGCTCACATGATTCTTATATGTTCACCCACATATTCAGTTTTATGTTGTAATTATAAATCGTTCCTTGTAGATATCACACAATTTTGTTTATTTAACCCTGACCACCTTGCTATTGTGCCTGCTGTATTGGAATATATAACTTGGACAGTGAGGCTTTTAAATCGCCGTCCAGGAATTATTGTGGTGACGCCTTGCCCGTACTTATCTCAGTTGCATATTGTTTAGTTCAGCCAGCTGATCTTCCAATCGAAATTCCTTCGTTGGCGGTAGAGTCTTCTATTTCCAGGTTCACAAACATCTGCATTACAACAGTTTCTACTTGGCACGTATATCAATTAAAACACTAAATGAGCTAGGATTTCCTTGATAGCACGCAAATGCCCATTTCAAAGTGTGTAGCCATTATTTCTTCCCACTTGGTGTGGCTTACCTTTTGATAAATCTGTTGTCGTGTATTATTCTTTCTTCTTTTGAAGCCGTATTTTTCAGTTACTTCAACCCCAGCTCCACGTATTATTTGCCACAGAGCTTGCCATACTGCAACCGGTAACATGCGCCTAGGCTGTTTTTCTCACATTTTTTTATGCCACCGTATCTGTGGTTTCGCATTATAAGCATTCGTGCATACATACATAGAATGAGACAATTTCGAACAGTTACTATAGAGTTACAGTGTCGTGAAAAAACAGATTCACAGCTGAAGTAACATCCGTGTAAACTGGAAAAATTCTTGGAAATTGGAAAAGAATCGCCGTTCCTATCGCCGTGTTATCGTTTGCCAGTGTAAGCAGACTTTTGGTCCACCCTATATACAAATATGGCACCTGCTGTGGAGTCCAGCCGTGCACCGCAACAATTTTTTTTGCCGGGCTCAAGATAAAGCCTTCGTCTCTGTTTTATATTGCTTCAGACTTATCAGTATTATTAAGGCAACTTCTACTTTCTTCACTGTGGCTCTGTCGGGGCATTTTAGCTTTGCGCAACTATCGTCTATAGTTTCATCATACGGCACTAGGATTGCTTCTGACTGTGTTTGGGTTCGCGTTTGTTGCATAGCCGCAGTTACCTCCAACTGACTGATAGTTCGAGTTACTCATTTCATCTACACCATGTCAATCGCTGGACGAAGCTTCCGGCACCGCTAATGACGGCATCGGCTGAGGAAAATATTTACAGTATTGAAGAAGATACGTCGTCTGATGACCTATGAAACGTCTGAATTTATGTGAAGACGACGAAAGCCAGACGAAATATTCGCTCAGTGACTTTTCTAATAATAGCGCTTGTAGCGACGGGGACAATTCTTTGATGACTACTTAGCTAAATAATTTTAAAAATCAATGTGGGCATTGAGTTGCATGGTATTATTTCAAGATCTCTCTGAAGATTAGTTTCTGGTAAGTCTCGAATGCGATGTACAGTTTTCTAATGTGGGGTTATAGGCAAAAGCACCCCTTTTGTGTGCGCGTACGACTAGGTAGAATGGTGACTCGATAATAGTTATCCCATGATAAAAAAAAACCATGGGAGAAAAAAATCAGAACAATTAGGCTGTACCTAATGAGAAAACTGGGCATAAAACTTAAAACATATGTTTATCGGGTTTGGTAAAAGGAACATGGGTTTTATGAGCAAAGCCACCTTTACCGAACTCGTGGATCGCGATGCAAACGCGCACATATATATAGGTCCAGAACACCACAGAGGGAGAGACATTCATGTAACACGCACTGAATATTGCTGCCAGCTGTTTGTGCGTTAGTGTAATCCGACAAAGAATCGTCTACAATCGTTTTCTGTAATGCCGTCCCCATTAGCGACGATTGGAAACTGCAGACCCAAGGAAGAACTGCGGTTCGAGTCACTATACGATGACAAACGCGCGCAGAGGAACGCCGCCATCTTTCACTTCATTCCCTGAGCAGCACAATTGGGTGTAGACAAAGGAATATCGCGGAGTATTAACGGAAGATTTATAAGAGATCCGATGTGAGTGTTCAGGCCGATTGCGCTGCCAGCATTAAAAGTGATGGACGACAGCGTAAACCACCCAGAATTTTTAGGGCATCGACCGCTATTTATATCCCTCCTTTAAGACAGATCGTATCGTTTCCGTATTGGGTCCGGCTCCATTCGGCTTTACATGAAGCGATTTCAGCACTCACGGCGCTGATGGCTACGGCTGCGCTATTTTCAACCTGGGGAAATTCAACGGTCAGTAATTGTTCCTTTCGTAATAATCGCGGGTGTTGGTCATTTGTGGTTATTACCCTTGTTGTTATTGTCGTTATTTTTGTTGCCGTCATTAGTTGTGTTGGCGATGAAGGGAAACAGATAATATTGTAAATTGAGGGGGCTGATTGTCACCGGCACACTCTTCCCCACACGTGTGATATCGGGGCAGGGTTCCGGATAGTATGAGCATCTGATCGCTGATACACGGCTATCCGGAAAGAGTTAACCTGCCATTGGGAGACGCCCTTTGAACATGATTGTTGCATGCGCGTAAATAGATTTCACATATTGTATGTTTCGCTCTTTGATTTGGCTGCATATCCATGTAGAGATAGACGTACACTGATCAATCGGTGTGTATTTCAATACAATGTAAACAAGAGTCAGTTCTTCGAAGATTCCGCCTGTGAAGCATAGCTTGCTTTTTGTTGACGAAGTTTTTCTTACGTGCACTTACGTGGCCAGAAACAATATCAGTTGAGGGAAATCTGCTGCTAGCGAAAAAACGAAGGTCAAATGGACGATTTCCGGGTAACAACGCTTTGGCTAACTTACGTACTAGTTGTAAGCAGGTGTAAGACGCTTCTCCTTCACGTTATGATGTATAATGGACATGAAAAGCCAGAAACCGGCAAGTTTCAGACGAGGGAGCCATTCCAATAACGGCTCGAACATGCTAAAGAAGACACGGAACCCTATGTTTCTTTGCAGACTGCAGCAAGTAAATACGAAAGAAACACTTCCTTGCGATAGAGTACTTCATTCGGGTCAATAAAAGCGATCGGCTAGTATCGAATATCAATGGGCTTATTGATAGACTTTGACCATTTATGGTATTTCGTGAGCGCCGTATTACCAACCTAATTTTTTTTATCTATGCGTAGAAGCATACACAAAAAGCATTCCATTATAACGTTTCGATTGTAAATAATATGGCTCGTGCATATATTATTAATAATAATATGAGTAATTGAATTAAATCAATGCGTAAATACAGAAGATTAAATCATCTTCAGCAACGCGACATCTGTCTTGTCAGTCATGCCTTAAATAGTTTTTTCGTACCGCAATAGCCTAGAGATAAACTATCTCAAGGGCATTTCAAGGTCGCCATTGAATGAACATTCTGCTTTTGTGTTTAAGATTTAGCATGAAACTGAATCGGCCATTCTTAATTTCCGATTATAAATAGGCGTTGCAGCGCCACACACCGGACGCATTGCTCATCAATAGTAGGCGTTGTTTTCTTTTGTGTAAATCCAAACTTACGCACGCTTTTCGATAAGATGAAAAATTTTTTATAAACCATTTTCGTCAATACGGCGCCTTATCATCAGATCTAAATGTTTCAATGTGATAGTTCTTATTGTGAATACGATAACTATTCATGAACATGATAATTGTAACTAAATGGCTGGTCACGAAAAAATATTGACAGATGCAACTTCCGCCAGTTGTACGGGTTTCAGCTGACGTTGACAGGCGAAACCCGTACGTCTACAACATTCTTTTTCCAAATCTACACGGTTTGAGCGCAGCTCGTAGTCTATACGGAAGCCCTACCTAACACGAAACCACATAAATGGGCAGATAGAAACACTAGGAATATCGTTAGTGGTATGCTCAATGTGCAACGTGCATAGAAAGTGTCGATTCTATGATTGCTACTTATTATATTTATGGATTTCAACCCGGAATGGTGGTGGAAGCGTACTCAGGAGGCCTTGTGAATTGTCGTTTAGGTAATATCCCTATTAACTCAAAGGGAATCGGCCATCGCAGCGTTTCTCGATGATAGCTAAATGTAGATTTTGAAAATTAAACCTCGAAACTTGAACACATCGCCATACAAGTTAACTTAGTGAATACAAAATGGTAAAGCAGGTCGCAGGTGTTTTTACGCTTGCATATGTAATTTCCGTCATGCTCATCTAGGTTGTAATTGGCGACAGGGTAAATTCGAAGTAATACTATGCTAACTTTCTGCGTATATTTCCAATCTAGTCCGACAGATCCCGTCAACCAGCCAACAATTAATCCGGGCCGATCATTTTAACAAATTAATAGACAGTAAAGTTAAAAAAATTAACAGAACACTTTTCAGCAATAAACTAAACCATACGAATAATTAATTAATTAGTTAATTTCGCTACACTATGACCTTCTACGCTGACTCAATCTTCAGTTTTCGTAGCTTGTCCAGCCATTTCAGGCTAACTTGAGTCTGCTTACGTTGGCGGGCAAAGCCAACTTATTCACGAGTCCACTCGCTTAGCGGGTACCATAACATAGGCTGTGATAGCTTCATGTCGGCTCATTTCGTCGATACTGCTGTTATGGATACTCGTTTGACTCAGCTACTTTTAGGCCAACTACTGACTGAATCACTGACCGCAGAACTTAATGGTGGACCCATAGCGGTCAGCGATAGTGACAGTTTATGCAGCAGCAGCAACAGCAACCCAACATGACGATAAGATTATATCGTCTCGACCTTGATAGCCCGTATTTATCGTAGCCTATGTTATCGAAACGGCTAGAGTTATCTTTTAATTAAATGTTCCTCTAAGTTGCTAAGCAGACGAATCGGTGCAGGAAGGAGTAGATTGGTTGTGGCTGGCGTAGATAGCAGTAGCCGCGTACATGAACATCATAATCAATATTGTCGTGTACGTAATTAGTAAAATAAACAGGCAAGGATATCGTTTCGATCAGTCCGTATCGGATATGTAGAAGGAGAGTGTATGCTCTTGTTATATTAATAACGGCTCATTCGCGCTGTCATATATATATATATATATATATATATATAGTTTAATTGTGACGGTTTTTAGTTTTCTTATGGTCAATAGCAGCTATTGCAGAAGCAATATGACTATGGATAATGGGAAGGCTCGAAACATCTACTCGATATAGTCAATAGTTAGTATATTTTATATTGACTTCCAAAAGTTATTTGTGAATCAGGAACAAATATTTGTTCATCGTGACAAATAATTTAATTGATAATAAAAATTATAATTAATAATAATTTAATTAATAATAAAGAAAGATAATCAATTATGAAAGACGAGCGTATATCGGTGTGATTGCTATTGAATTGGGTTCGCACTGGGTTGAATAGGTGTATCTGTGAAAATATACAACGTAAAGATTGAATTTTTGATAAAACATTTGTTTTCGTCTCAGTCGTGATTTAATATGATACAGTACTTTACGTTTTGTCTAATTAGAACGAAATAATAATAAGCCTAATTAACAACTAAATTCTCTGTTGATATTTTATTTGGACGCTCGATAGAATCGCAATGATGTGTTCTTAATCGAAGGCGTCACGAGTCGTTCCATTGTTGTGTACATCAATTATTATTATTTCTCGTAGAAATTTGGGGTCCCAGTTCGGTTTCGACATTAACGTCATCTATTAGCGTAATGTACCTATTGCATATAATATTCGTCCTGCAGGTTTAATCACGTATTGCACTGGAAAAATAATTACGACAACTATAATAATAATAGTGGTAATTATATAATTAGCACAGCTATAGTCATAAACTTCAATTTTTCTTCGCCCGCAGCCGTGTTGGATAAGTCAACTAAAAATCCTGTTAAGTAAAAAAAATTCATGAAATAGCTACACACAGAACGTATTCCATGTAATAATAACCTGGTTTTTATGTTCTACGATTTACCCATGCCTTCTCCTGCTTACCGTCTTCTGGCCGCCACCGTGACTTTAGAGATACGCCTGCCATCTTTACTGTACATCTATTCCAATTCTGATCACGTCTCCGGAACAGCATGTGATGCCTGCTTCTGCCGCTGCTGGAGTCCTCAATTTGAAATTGAAACTTCGTGTGGGACGAAGGCAACGACATTTTTCCGGTGCAGCTGTCGCTGTTCAACTTCACAGTGAGGTCACACGGCATTTCTCTACCCGGTCACCGTCAGTGCTACCGAAACCCGTAGGCCGTCACTGTTTTAAGCCTGCATGCAACCGAGAGGTCGCTTTACCGCTTTCATTACGATATACCCTTTAAACCATGTGCAGTAGTCCATCGTGATAATCGCCCGTGATGACTGACGTTCGTCAAAAGAATCATCACGATACGTTGCTGTTCAGTGCTTGAATACGGCGTTTTTACAAAAATGAAATTGGTCCTTCGACGCGTTTCAGCGCCCAGTAGATTCTGCTTACATTAGTTTTGCCTTGGTTTTTTGATCTGGGACAGTTCTCCCCGCGTTATTTTGACCACCACCAACGATAAAGTGTGACGTTATACATCGCTATTAGATGTACGAGCCTGTTGTATTCAATGTATGGCAAACGCTGGGAAACAATTTCCAAATCGATAGAGGCCAGCGATTTCGTCAATTCTTGGGCCGCGTCCAAGTAAAACACACATACACACGAACATATATGTACTTACTATATTTGGTAACATGGCCAGTCGAATTGCCAAGCGAGGCAACATAGGGAAATAGCGATGAAAAAAACCGGCAGCGGCCGTAGCAGCGAAATCGTCGAGACGAAAATCGTGCAATGGTGAATTGTCTACTTTACTCGCGTTATATCGTCATTTGTTATAAAGTGGTAATCGTTTTTTTTTCGCTTATTCTGTATGCTTCTGCTGGGTGGGGTGGGAAGGGGGGGATAGGTGTGCCGCGATGCTCAAAATCAAGTCGGCAGTGAAAGTAATGTAGAGACACGTTAGCGTGGCTTAACCGGACGCTGCCACAAAGGAAAGTTATCCTGGGCAGATCGGGTCACGCTATCATTCTTTAGAGTACGCTTGTGACAGATGAAGCTTGCTTTCTGTCAACGATAGATGTAAATAGGTTAAGAAGAGGACGAAAGCCCCTAGAGAACACACTAAAATGTCTTGTTATTGAATAATGATGACATTTTTTTAAGCTACTATTCATATCCAAGTTTAATAATAGAACGGAAGGGTATGTGCATGACGGTTCAGTCGCCTAGTTATAAAGGTGTCCAGTTGCTCTTTGTTTTTAATCATTGTACAAAAAGAAGATCAGGTATTGTCTGTTTTTGAAGATCTATTATAAAATGCCACGTACTTATAAGATTGAGAGTGTCACAGTTGCACGATTGCTACCTGAATTGGGACTAACATATTTGTCTGATGAAGAGGCAATTCGGTCACGTTCCCTTCATTCGTGTGAAATGACTTTGGAAAAATGGAAATACAACTGAAGATTACATGATAAAAATTCAAATACAAAACATATCCATGTGTAGATGTTCTAATGCTTTAATAGAATAATTTTTTTGCATATCATAATTTTAAAAAAATGCGTAAAAAAACCAGTCACACACCGAAAACGATGAGAACGCTTTTGTTCAGAATCGGTCACTCATTTTAATCAGTAAATGCGAATCATAACCATGTATTATTGCAACTAACACAAAAAAAAGAACAAAAGTAACTAGGCCCGAATAAAATCGCATGAGTCGTTGTCCATGCGATTTTTAGAGGGTTCCTCATTTCCTATTGGATTATATCAGATAACATCACCTTTAGAATGTCCGGACGTCTACGACTCCGATCGATCGTCAAACGGTAATACGACGTTCTATCGCCACCTACTTATATTCACCGAGGCTGGGGAGTGGGTAAATGGCAGCCTAACCCGATGAGCTTACTGTTCCGTAAAGATCATCGCTGCAGCAGGTGACGCCGATTGCCAGCTGGCGTCAATCGTTGATGCAAATCGTTAAGGCTTGTCGTAGCGTTTTACACTAGCTGTTGTCGCTGAAGCAGGGCATCTTTTATTGACGGCAATTTTTATTATTGGACAAAAAAAACGAATGCGTACAATGCTATTGGCTAGAAGAGACTTGAGTGTTCGATAAAACGAGGAATTTTTTTTTCTGAACCTTTGAGGACGACAAAGTGCACAGGAAAAACAGCAAACATGTAGAAAGAGGGATGCAATGCATGGCATATGTTTTATTTTTAATTTATATTTATCCATAATTATTTGATAGTTATAGTGAACGAAATAAATTTTTCTAACAAGGAAAATGTAACAGTTTATCGATTCTTGGTGTATGTACGTACATAGGTAGTTTGCTAACTGCTATAATAGGACCTTGCTACTATTTAAGTGTGTTATAATGTGTAGTAGCTAAATTAGCTATAAAAGTGAAACGTAAACTAGAATACCACTTGAAACCTCCGGCTTTCAAGGCTGACGGCCCGCCCTTCAGAAGAAGACCTATGGGTTACCCCCAGCGGCACTTGTATGAAATACGGTATTTTCGATAGTTTGGTCGATTTGTATTTCTATAAGCTGTTTGTACGGGGGTGCCTGACTGAAAATCGGGAAAAGTTTATTCTTGAAAAATAAACTTCAGTTTTCATTTATTGTTTTTATTTGTTAGATATCAGTGTTGCAAGGTCAAGTCTGATAATACTTCAACTCTATGCTCCATTATCAGAAAATCATAAGTACTGCATTGTAAGAAGTCTACCACATCGCAATTTGGGCTCTTCCAGTACGAGCGATAAGTGCCGTAATAAGGCCCAAAACATCCTCAAGATTCTATTAAGAGCGAGATTCTGGGATATCCACGCGTATAGCTCATGAGAAGGACAATACCGATCATATAATCGGCCATGCTTTTCTACGATACCAACGAACACGTTTACTGAGAGCAAATGTCCAAATATACGTCTGTAGCAACTAAACTGATTTCCATTTTGACGTTTTAAAATTTCAACAAGCAATTGAGGCCCCTATTTTTCTTTGTACCATCCTGCTGCATGCGTATCGTCTTTATCCGTCGTAACCTGATCAACTAAGCGCGTTCGACGTTTCTAATCCGCGCGCGATTTTGAATTTACGCGCGAACCCCGTTACCTACTAGTGACACACATGACAAAATTTAAATAAACGTGTTTTTCTATGTTTGTTACGGCTATAGTTGCTGTTGCTGCCATTGGCTACAGCCGATATTATCGCTGTTGTTACTGTCTCACTGGCAGTGTTCAACCCCCATGGTTGTATCAGCGTCCAGAATATCTCATGAACAGTGTCGGCCAGTCAGGCCTGCTAAATTGTATCTGTCTATAGAAATATGACGACACTACACGCGTACGTGGACTATACAGTCGATGTGCACACCGTGTCGGACGTGAACTAGCTGGTCAAGGGGCATTTTCAGTCAGCGTTTTGAGCATCAAGACGCAGTGGGTAGTGAGATCTTCAGATGGATGGGCAGTTGAACAGATCACGGAACCAAGTGGGAGTTCAGATAGAACCAAAGCTTATCGGAGTCCTGGGGGTGTAGGACACAGGTAGATGCGAAATGCTTGTTGGCTCTTTTGCTCAGCGTAAATGATGTCAGTGACAGAAGCAATTGCAGAGACGATGTGCGCGATTTGCCTCCGTTGGGATGGGCATTGTGGTCGCGGGAATGGGCGACTGACTTAGCAAATGAGTAAATGCTGCTAGGGGTTTAATTGTCAAATGGTTTCGGATTGGGAATCGAGTCAGCCCGCCGAGCTTGATAATGAAGTTTGATCTTCAGATGTCGATGTACAGAGTTCAGCTTCTTTTAAGGCGATTCTGTTTTTTCATCAATTGAAAGCAGTAATAGTAATGAAAATGAGAAAATGGAAACGTAATTAACAGTAAAATTGAGAATGTAATTATTAGGAGAGTGCATGAATAGAGTTCCCGCGCTCCTACTGTTGTTGTATTTGTGTCTCAAGTTGTCTTTATTATTACGATCAGGTTTTATTATTTGCGAGTAATAATGTTACAATGACTCTAAACTGGATAGTGTTTATATAGAACTGGTAAACTTGCCTTTAAATAGGGCGCATGAAGCATGCACATAAAACTTAATAATTTAGCACTTGTTTACCGAATGATTATCGGATTCGACACTCCGTTAAGTTCGAGCTCAACTTCAATGGCGTTTCTAAACTTTTTCCACTTGTGTCGACAGTCGAGGCTCGTTCGGTTACAGCCATGACAACATCTGCTACGTTATAATCGCAGATAATTTCTGCCTTCTCCTATACTAAAATAATATCATCGGAATTGACACAAGGAATCGAGTCCGTCTAGATCGTCTAGCCCGTCGTTCTAATGGAGAACTCAAAGGAAAAAGAATAACTTCGAATTTTAGTCCATTCGAATGTCTGTATATGCAAACTTCCTATCGCTTCTATGTGACCTTTTGGGAAAACCTTTGAATCAGCTAACTCGTGACGTATTCGAACTTCGTTCGAAGAACGCCGGCGCCGATGACAGCTGTCGCTGATGATGTTGTTTTTTTTCTACTCCTGTCAGCCAGAGCGACTCCTTTTACACGTGAAAGTGAAGGGTTCCTGCAAAAGCGATGTTTTGCAAACGGCCGGCGTTGGCGCTGATTCTAGGTCAGTAACATCGTAGTAGATTATTCTCGTCGTCATCCATTGTGTATCGGGCTCATCCGAGTTATTTCTCGCTTGTGGTTATCTTCCGCTCACTGACGCGTTTACGATAGAAGAACACAATACGGTAGTTCCATTTGCTCCGATGTGCGTACGAGATCAGTCAGCACTCATCAAAATGCGAGGATCCTCTATTTTTTCTCTTGCGAATAGAAATACTTTTGTGTGTATAATTGTTTCACAACTCATAAATCAGCTAGTTAAATGGCAGCTTTTGGGTGGTTCGATATGCTCACATCCGAGCTAGTATTTATGATCAAACAGATATATATGGCAGGCTAGGACTTTAACGAATTCAGACTAAAAATTTTTAGGCCCGGTATTAAATATCTGTAATTGCCTAATTATAGCAACATGGAACCTATTAATATGCTTTTATATATTATAATTTTATTAATTATTATTATGATTATACATGCATCATTGCAAATTTATACAGCACAAGCACCATAGAAGCTCACGGCTCCTAGCACCTAACTACTATCCCTTACCAGACTTACATTACGAATTAAACAAGCTAAGCGAAATGCGAAAATATGTCGCAGATTTCTGCGATGATAAATGACTTCGTCTGAATCGGTAACGAGCATTGACTGCTCGGTTGAAACGTATTACGTAACGCCAACTGTCACGGATCGCCGAGCATGTCTATGCATGGGTAGTTATTTAAGGAGGTGAAGATACGGCTTCATAAAGTCTGGCGCAGTGTAAACTTGCTTTACTTCTCATATAGTTGCTGCCACGAGTTCCATAGTAGTTACTAACTAAGTGATTCGGGCGAGACGAAAGTTCATTGAAAGTTGGCTCTGTATTTACGCCGATCGAAGCAGTCGAGTTGACCTGCTTGAAGTGGAATCTACTGCGTGATAATCCGTAACGGTGTTCTATTGATACTGTATTTCAGCTTAGTGGATAGAACTTCGTAACAAAGCGTTCGGAGTACCCGAAGCTAGGGCAAAAAGATCAGAAGACCCGATAGAGGAATCCGAGTGACGAATGTCGTTTCCAGACCGACCCAAACCCGTTTCGGACGTGATTTGGCGGCGCACATAGGAATCAAAAAGGCGATCGCTGAATGAAAAAATTACGGAAAAGATTTTGATACATGAGGGTACGATGAATCCTGAATTGCAATTCAAACATGAAGTTAGCATTTCAGCTGGTACCAGCAATTCTGATAATATAATAATTATGGCATAAAATGTTTTGGCACCTTTTTTTTATTACTATGTTAGCGAAAACTTAAGCGTTTTCTAAACTGCAGTTCCGAAAATAAGCTAAACGTTGTATTATGCTGGTAGGTCCATAAAGCGAGCTCAAGATGATTTCACCAGATATAGTTCAACCAGAAAAAATAAAAATGGCGAGTTAGGCCAATTGATAACTACGTATCTGGACATCAAATCAGTGTCTATTTGAAGCCAATTTTTTAATGAGTTTTCTACTGAAAGCGTGAACAACGTGGAAGTCCTCTTCAGTATACAAAGTGCGGTAAGCAGTAGCGATCGTTATCGAGCACTCGTGCGTTACCACAAGTTTACCATTGTTTTAACATGCCTTTTTTCAGTAAAATTGCAGCCATTTGCTACCGAGACGAGCAAATGTCAACAGTGATGACCAAAGTGCGCACTACGTTATCAAAATATGGACGTTGCCCTCGCGACGTCAGAATATATGTGCTTTATTGGGTAAAATGTGAACATCTTTATAGAGCTTGGGATAAAAAGCACGTTAATTTTTTTGTGTAGTACAATATTATACTTCTAACGTTAACTGAAAACTGCTAAGAAATCTTTGCTCCGTCCCATTTGCGGCTATCCATATTACAGTGGTTTACAATCGATAAATCTCGATCCACCATCGATTTACGGCATAGTCAAGGTTAGAAACACTTTGCCAGAGCCTCCTACTTGTATCGGCTTACGCATATACATACACACACCTATTAACAAAATATAGATACGCTTTGTGTTGTTTATATCATAAAAAAAAAAAAAAAAAACTCTACGCATCATACGAAATCTAATAATTCATGCACACAATAGACGACGATAATGCCAACAGAAATTGCACTGGAAATACCCATACTTTATTATCTTATGGCTATTGATTGTTATATTTATTAGATCGTATACGAATTATAGTTTCGAATGGCTAATTTAAGATAATTCCTTTTCTTCTCTCAGGATTTCCTCAAACGGATCCTCCCTTCACTCTCCCCTTGCCGGTTCCCCGTCATTGCGATTGTGACGGTCGTCACAGTCGCCTTAAACATGACGCTGTTGCCTCAGGGCATTAGTGTCAAATATTGTGTTTCGAGATTGATGTCACCTATAGTCAAGTCTTAGTTGATCTCGCGTGGACGAACGTAGGTCTTCCTACCTTAGTGGCTCGTAAAGTAATCTGTATTTTCACAGCGACTACCGCGACTTCAGAGAAACACTTCACTGGAGAGTCACACTCATTGAGACCTAGTATGGCGATCAAGAATGAATGAGGGAAGCAAGTTGCAGATAAAAAATAATATATATTATCCCACAATGCGAACCGGATCGTGTGAAACTAAAATAACGATATTTTGTGCAATACTGAGCACCGCACAAACCACTTGCGCATATATTAATCTATTTATAAGAGCGAAATAAAAGTCACTTGAGGCTTTGAAAGCCGTCATTAAATAACGTTGCTTTTTATTGCAATAACTTGTTTATCAGTTGTGTTTTTTTTTTCTTCAAAGACGTGCTATGAAGATCACGCTAACCTCAAGTGATTTCTACGCCACTCTGGTTTAAGGTCAGATCAGTAATGTACCGCATCTCTTTTCAGGTCGCTTTGCTTGACTACAGATATAAGCGTGAAGGAACTTGCTAACATTATATATCTATATGGATTTATGTAGGCCGGCAATGATTCTGTCCAAAGAAATCAGTCATTCAATGAACCTAAGGAAAAGTGCAATTTTTCCTAAGAAGGACTGCGATTATAGTTAAAAGAAAAAAAAGGAAAGCCAATACTTCTTAATAAGTTACTGTCTAGTCAAGCATGTCAAAGATAAAGGTTTGTCTAGCATAGGTGTATATAGAATTATGTTGCGCGCCGTGGAGCCATCCCTTCAATGGCTTAAGCATTAGCGTATTCACGAATTCAATTTTATTTAAAAAATGAAATTTAAAAACTTAAAATTAAATTGACGACACTAGAGTTTATTACCGTGGTTATGCATTAATGTGGGGCAAATACTTATCCATGGTAAGTTCTGATCTATGATAACAATAGTTCGTATGCTGTTTTATTTTGACGATACAATACGCCGATGAAGTTTTCAACTTTTTTTTTTTAAAAAGTAACTACATGTGACGTGTTATTGCAGCGACACGTCGTATAACGACTGCAAAACGATGATGCCTTCGTTTGAATTAATATTTATACACACATACGCGTTCTTATCAAGCTGAGTTGTATTCCAAGATCGTATATAGCCCCCAGGATGATCAGGCAATATAATTCATGTAGTGACTTTTATGAAACGTAACTTGTCTATAGTTCTCTATGTAAAATGTAATTCCAGGATGGGCAAAACTGTGGCAGGAAGACGAGATGGTTACTCTGCTTCTTTACTGCCTCGTTCGTTATAACCCGGTCAAAGAAAAAAAACCCAGTAACACAAACTACACTAAGTGTTTGACCCGTCTACAGTTGAAACACTCTAAAAGTTCGAATTGGAAAATAAATAAATCAACGTTCTCTTGCTTGAAAAAACGGAGTGGCTCATATAGCTCTTGCTGTATATGGCCTAGATTTCCCCTATGCAATATGTATGTATATATATATATATATATTAACCCATCTTATTGTTTAACATCATCGTATACTACCAAAACTTTCTGGTGTATTTTGACGCTATAGAGACAGTCACTATACAGAATCAGGTGCCGCCAAACCTGTTGCTGCTCTACAAGCAATCGAAACACACGCTGAATAAAACGTCAACTTATATAGGGAAATTTAGGGTTCTGTCAGTCTCTGTGTTCAAGCCTAGCTATTCGCGACAGCATCGCCATCCATACAACCGGTCACGTATACTGATAGGCTAGATCTCTGCGAATTGCCCCTAACGGCCGATGCCTTACTATATATGCGAGCCATTCTGTACTACCGCACCATAGGCGCCGTTATTCACGTATACAGTTTCTCTCCAGATAACTCCGCCACTGCTAGTAATAGCTTCTGCTGTTACTTGATATCAGCGGTCAGTTCCGCGCGATAAGCATCTCAGCGGTGGCTGCGGTGACGGCTGCTGCTGACGAGCATGCGTTCGCTTTGTTGTTATCCAGCCATATTGACTTGCACCATGATAGTGACGATTCTGGATCCTTGAGCGATCCAGGGCCGGCGTGGACCGATCCAGAAAGAAATGTTGAAGCTTTCCTTTTTTCGAGCTGCTAAGCTCGAAACGGCTATAATGGTGGTTCTGTGTATTGCGGCTGCTCGTGCTGCACCGCCGTAATACTGAATTCAGCCGGCGACACAAAGTCAGTGGCAACGGGGCCCCATTGACAGGAAGGAGTGCCACAACATTTGTTTGGCCGGATCGAGCATCGGCTCACAGACGACTACCATTGCAGATCAGCTGTAACGGGTATATCTGTGGGAACAATAACAGTAACAAAAATAACAACGGTGCTTCTATAACGCCGTCCGATTCGAACCATGTGCAGAAATGACGTTCGCCACAGGTACAAACGTATTTATCGGACTTTCGCTGGAAAGTATACAGTTTAATCAGATAAGAGCAAACAAACAATGTTGGAATCACACATAAGCAATATCATATCGACACAACGTGTTGAGGCATCAAAAAAACAGTCCATTGTTTTTCTACACACTGCTTTATTAGCTGAAATCGTGTTGAATAGATAGCATTGAAACTCAATCTTAAGGACTACATTCACTGAGTTTATCATCAGGACGTCACGAAGCGATCAGTATGTAGAAAGGCCGACTTGACCAATACACCGATGATGATGTTGTTGTCGGAATATCCGCTTGGGAGTTTTCAGACAACATACGAAGATGTCCGTTCAGTCATCTGCCAAGCACGTCCTCAATTAGTTCCATGAAGATGGCTAAATATAAACAACTCAAATTGAACAATTTGCCTAGCTTTAGCAATGCACGATTTTACTGCAGAGTCAAACCCACCAGCGTGACTGCGAGGCGAGGATCGAAAGCTGAATTTTACGGCTGCCTTTTCTAGGTCTAGCATAAACCCCTTTGACTCAGGCCAACGTCAACGAAAAGGTGTAACAAATCGCGCACTCCGCGACAACTATAGCTGCGCATAGGTCAAGCTCGTGTGGACTATTGACGACCACGTCCGTGTTTCCGATGAGCAATTACGGTGAAGGGCAATATTCTTCTTGGCCGCCTCATTATATTCGAGTCCTTCTTGAAATAATTACGGAAACGGTGTGGCCCAACTCTCACCCGAACTCGTAACCTCACAACCCTATATATATCCCTCCGGCCTTTTCTCGTTTGCCTCTTACAGTGAGCATGCATCGTTGTGAAAAAGGTTTCAGCAAATACGTTGCTAGGTAGCGTTTGTTAATTCGTAATCAACTCTGGTACTAGAGATCCTGAAGGCCTGCAGTGAGCGTAGGCTACGAGTACGCGCGTGGTGGTAAGCTCCCGACACAGAATTTGTTTACTATACATAGTCTTTCGCTTTTCGCACATGTTGCGTTTATATCCGTCTCGATATTCGCCGGGTATTTTTGTTTTCACCCCAGTCCGCGTCGAAATTACCGAACCCGAGCGAAAACGCGTACTAACGTGGAACAAAAGCCCACTCGAGACAATATCCCCGCGCTTGTCATTTCGCCCAACAAAAACACTGGGACAGCTTGAAACACAACTAGTGTCGATTATTAGCTTCTTCTTGGAACAACAGCGTACGGGCTAGGTTTTCGCGAGGGAGCTGTGGGATCGAATGATGACCAACGATAATTCTGACATAACAATTATCTAGCGTCTGAGATGATACTCACAGCGCTCGGTGCGGAAAATACGATGTATTATCCTGAAATGACACAATCGAAAATGCGCTATTCAGTCCACCGCCAAACAACTGGTCCTGCTATCAGATCTATTAGGCAGGGCCAAGCAAATGGGTCTTACGCTTCGAAAAAAATTCTTCAATCTTCTTGCAAAAAATCTTGAAAACCTTAACACGATCCGTTAAGCCATCTTGTCTTTGCAGGATTCTCTACTCGTCGAAGCAGTGATCCAGTATGTCGCTTAGTGTCTCGAATACGTATTGGTAAATCTATCTACTTTCAATAATAAGTGAAAATAATTGAATATACATCTTTTCAAGAACTTTGCCATGTTATCCATGACCATGCAGTCGTTCTGTTCGTTCAAATTTCAGCGTTAACGAATAGCTATAATAACATCTTCTGACTAGGCCGCTAGTCAGGTCCATTCTAGAAGAAGAACTTAGCCAAGTCGGGAAAAACGATTTTAAAGTAATGCCTAATACTACATATACGCAATGTAAAAAACCGCTATAGCGCGGCCTCTATTTCACAGTAAAAGCACCCACGTGCCACATCTCTTTCAGGTGCTCCCTTGTTTATAACGATCATCACAGAGGTTTCACTGGAAGAGTTATACATTACTCCTATGAAGGAAAAAACATGCTACTATATGTTAACAATGCCGACGGGACTCATAATGGTTGTGCGGCTACGAGGCCGAGCGCGCGCACTTCACGGTCTTTCTAGGAACAGTGAAGTCCAAACAACTCCAAAACTGGACCCTATAAAACGGTTCAAGCCTAGGAATGGGCATAAAAATCGAAGAATCCTCGCTCCACACCTACCAATTGACCTATATTTGTCCGCTTGGAACTTACCGGTTGGTCTCCACGCAATGCGTTGTGGTTTACAGACGCTTGACAAAGTCTCTCGTTAAGAGAGAAACGCGTAGCGAGGTTCACAATGGCAAAATTCCGAATGTTACAGACACAGCACACTAATCCAATGGAAACGTTTGGATGGTCGTAATTCTTTTTACAAGGGATGACGATATATGATTATGCAAAAATGGGTGTATCCGCTAGGTCGTTCACGAATAAATGCTCACTACACGTTTGATTACGCGGCGCCGTACGCTTCAATGTCCTTTCTACTTTTGTTTTAATTACTTATTCATATATGTTCCAGCGGCAGGGATGTACACTCACCCCCGATAAAATCACCTCACACAATCATATATATATATATGTATATATATATATATATATATATATATATATATATATATACATGGATATTATCATATATGAGGAGATGTTTAGGCGCGCACCACAGGTACTTTTCTATTTTGATGTTCCTTCAACGTATATTTGTTTGTGTGTTGAATCGTTTTCAACAACAACGACGAGGCTTCTCCTCGGCTCAATATTGAATCGATTCGTCCAAATCCCACTATATCAGACCCAGCAACCGATCAAGCCAGAACGATTAACCAGACTGCAAACGAACCGATCTTTGCTGAGACGACTTTTGCTTCAATTGGTGGATGATCCAGAATCCACTGCTTGTGTTCAATTTACACCGCGTCTGCTTGCTGCTACCGCGGCCGATATCGCCATCAGAGCTCAGGTAGGCTTGTGGAGAAGCCTCAACAGGCAGACGGGCGGGCGGGCTTATTGGTGAGGCGGCGCGCGGCCGCTCTTCGTGCAATACGCCACACTACTACACGACGACCGATCGATGCACGGACGGTCACTGGCGAGCGGCGTCAGCTACGTTTGACTAATCAGTAGATTTTCTGGTGGCAGCGCTCTCTCGACGCTACCGACGGTATCAGCGTCAGCGGCGGCGGCGCGCGTCGACTTTGCGTTGCAGCCCTCGTGCCACAGAAGCTGCGGCGGAAGGTGGCGGCGGCTACCAGAAGAAAGGGAACAAGAAAGGAGTCCTCTGGGTGGCAGTGCCCTCAGCGTGAGCAGTACGCGCATGACGCTGCGCTGTGTCGCACTCTCTCGCAACAAATCGAAAACGCCAGCGGCGCCACGCCAGCGTCACCTCGCCGTTAGGATAGAGCGGTGGACGGTAACTGTGAATCCTGTTGCTGCTGGCCGTCGGATACCATGCGCTATACGTTATGTCGTCAGATTTACTGGTGAGGCACGTCAGATCGGTTGGGTGTGGACAGCGTTCGTAACTCGTGGACAAGGCTCGTGGCTGTTACTACAGCTGGCGTTTCTGGCACCGCCATGATACGGCCGAACGTTTATCGAGCGGTCGGTAGAAGAAAGAAGGTGTTCTCTGTGGTAATGGCAGAAAAAGATCGCTATTGGCGTTACTCGCTTGGGAGTCCCACAAGGCTCTCGTTTCCTTTGTCTTCTTTCTTTTCCTTTCTTCCCTAAGCCGCTCTGACTCTTCTGGTTTCTGGCGTAATCCGCTGCTAGGTCTGCCTTGAATGTGTTTTGCAACATCGCAATGCCCGCAGTCATTTCCCTTACTACCGGCGACGAAAAGTTGTGATGTGTCTTGAGCACGTCACGACACCAGTTGCAACAATAGCAGCAGATGCTATTACACTGTTGTTGTCGTCGTTATTTTGTTGCTTCTATTGTTGTTGTCGTCCAGCGGGACTGGCACTTGTTGCTCGTTACACTACGACAGAAAGCGTTGCGGGGCTCTAGCAGACACTGCAGGCGAGAAGAAAGACGCAGGGGTGAAGATTCTTTGGATGGAGCGGTCGGGAAAGCCGTTGCCGGACGCCCATATATATAGAGACAGAAGATATATACAATAATGTGATTATAAGGGGAAGAGCGGAGTTGAGAAAATGCCGAGAAGAAAAAGTAGCTCAGCAGAGGAATAGAAAGTAGGTAGAAACAACTGGACGTACGAGTAGGTGGCTGTGTGGATCTCAGTTGGCTGCTCGGTCGATCGGTGGGGCGAACCCGATCACCTCCGATGGTCGAGGTATACGAGACGCAGCGGAAAGAAATTAGCAAGCTGTGCTTTGCTGCTACAAATCAAGCAGAAAAAAGGTCGGACTAGGGAAAAAGCGAAACTGTGAACTCGATTTACCGGCGCTTGTAAGAAAGGACGAGCAGAGGCCGCCGGCGAGCGGCCACAATGGATAATTGGCAGTCCATAACGCTAGTGGCAATGGTGATCGTCGTAACGCCATTGAAGGTATGCTATCTCAATCCTGATGTAGTTCTGATTCAGAGGTTTCAACCGCAAGTTACATTGACGAATTCTAAATGCTTCCCGGATGAGTCAGACTCTAAATGGAACGCACGCGATTTAGCAGCTCAGTGGGAAACTCCATTGCGTACGAAATTTGGATTGCTTCATTGGGCAAACAGCAATTCGTATTATACGAGGAAAAAAACCCACTTGCAAAAAAAGGAAAGGTTACGGCGAGTTTCTCGGCCGGCATTCTGCAAACATTTTCACTAAGAAATTTTGAATTCAGATCCGGGCCGAAATTCACAGCATTTATGGATCTGCTTTCAGTGGAGCTGTTGTACGTAATGCGGAATCCATTATATGTACGATAAATAGCATTTGAACAGTCGACAGAGCAACCTGAAATGGGAGGGACTGGAACCAGAGGACCTGAAATGATGAAGCGTTTCGTGAAACGAAGTGGCTTCAACGAAAACAAGATCGTGATGGCAAATCGCGTTGACGAATCCGGCACGTGTTCCGGATGAGTCAGATTCGAAAGAAACGAGCGCGATTCAGTAACTCGGGGAAAATTCCACACTCATAGCAATTACCGCAGTAACCGCGAAAGATCATTCACGGAGATGAATGACAAATGCATATATATATATATATATTGATGGATTTTTAGTACATGCGTCTTTGAGAGTCATCGTCGTAGGTGATGTAAGTTGCAGTGCACTCTAAAGACGGCCGGTGCACGCTATGGCTACTACTATACGTAAAAATATCCACGTTAATATATTAAGTGCTAAGCTGATTTTTCGCTACGCTCACTGCAGCCTCAAGCTAACCACGACATGTCACAATAACAGGCTGAATGATATATAGGTGTTTCGAATAAGTTTTGAAAAAGCGCGCAATAAACTCGTCTTTAGTAGATAACGCGCCCCAAGAACCACGCTGAAACTGTAGAAGGAAAGCACGATCGATGGGCCGCAACCCAAATCTTGCTGCTTGCAACAGAAAAAAACTGCCATGTTTGATTTGGCAGCCCCCATAGCTGAAAACTTTAATTAAAATATGGCATTAATAGACACGCTTGTTCTATGTGCCGGCTGAAACAGTTACCTACATGTTAGCTTAAAATTTTATAGGTTACTGAGGGAAGGTCATGAGCTCGAAGAGATGAAAATATATTATAATGATATAATATACGGGTTAGAACTACTGCAGTAATTAATATTCATTCGACTAGAAGATGGGGTTTTCTCTGTGTTCGGTGTATTCCCTCTGCAACGATTGGCCAGTACGTCGATTTTAAGTGTAGTAACACACAGTAGTCATAATGGTACAGAATATAATTAAATTCCTCTTTCCCTAAATAGAAGTACTTTGTCTAGCTCGGTCCTGACTAGGACATAGTGCGTCGCAGACGCAGAATGGGCATTATCACTAGGAAAAAGCCAACTCGGCTAGAAGTTTCATCACGCATTGTTACGCGTGCTGAATGCTTAACACTTCTGTTGATTGCTATTATATGTTTGCCTCTGTAATAACTGAGAAAAGGAAGTTAAAGGTAAAGTTGCTTAGTAAGCGTTTAATTACAGAATGAATCTAGGAGATGTCGGGTTGATCGTGCTTTTCAGCTGTTCGTTCTAGCCATACGGCATTAGCGTACTTGACTCATTTGCCGTCTGCCCTGCCAGACGAATTGCTCTCTGCAGTCAAAGTTACACATCGCATTATAGAAACTACATCATATCGTGGCAGACCGTTGGCGCGCTCTACCCAGCGCAGGCATATCGATCACCGAGCTGCCTAAGTTGGAACTGTTGATTACGACTTGAAATTGAGTCGAACTTCGATTAACTTCTCGACAATGAAAACGGTGCCAACGTTAGGTAAAATATTGCCTCCAGCGTTGATTTATCGCTCACGCCACTAAGCCATGACAGGATATCTCGCGAGTCGGCCTCTAGCCAGAAGTCAATAACCATTCGTTATAAATTACAACGATAAGATCGTTTGATTGATAACTCCTGGAATAACTTGCCCGTATGACACAATGTCTTGGTCGGCGTAACAAAGTGCGAATGAAGTGATTTCCGACATGCTACCACCGTATTAGCACAGTTCCTATTAGTGACACGTACGTGTTTCAGTTCTTGTGATTGGTCCACGCACCCGACTCCCTCGCTCGATTAAGATAACGCAGCCGTTCTACGTTAAACCGTGTAGAAGAGATAAAGGCAAGCGGTAATAAACAAAACGATTGTAAGGTAATTGGTGGTAGTCTAAGGGTGCTTCGAGCAACTTCTGAGCTAACGGCAACGATTATTGTCCTGTATCCTAGAGGGACATGTTCAAAAAATGATGGGAAATACTGGCCTCGACATTGACGAACGATCGAGGCGATACGGCAAAAATCAAGCTAGATGTTTCAAACGATGATTCGGAAAAGCTCCGCAGAAAATGCGGACGCCTGGGTAGGCATGGACGGCTTCGATGGACAGTGCTCTAGTCAGACTATACATAATTTATATCCGATCGAACTGGATATATCAGGGAGGTGTTTTGCCAGAAAAAATAACAAAAAAAGTAGGCAGTGAAACGTCTACTCATATAATCATCCATCATGTCCCTATTGTCTAATTATTTATTCACTTTTACCGTATAAAATATATCGTTAGCGGCTTCTAAGCAAGCCTGGATTTTGCAATAAAGAGCAACTATAATAATATGAGTTCCTGTGATATTAATACTCAGCAGTTTTTTTTCAAGCAATATGTAGCTCCGTAATGGCACTGCAATTTGAATAAGTTCTTTAAAAAAATGTTTTGAGTTGTACGTGTTTTTTGACCTAGGTAGTACTTCAGACGCCCAGTTCCTCCGAGCACAAAGTGAACAATTGAAACAAAAAATAGCAATATCCATTTCTAATTGAGTATTTTTTCTGAAGCAGCTTTTTCCTATATCAGGCCACTTTGCATGCGATGAAAAATTTGAAAAAAAAAACAATCAAAAACAAGTAGCTCTAATTAGAAATTACCACTGAATCATAAGAGCGGGGAATAATATGCTGATAATGAGATTTCAGGTTCGATATAGATTTACAGAAAACTTTTACTGATGTACGGGAACTTACGCCATACTTTAAGCGGCACACAAATCCCTCGATATACATCGTAACTTTCGCGCATAAGGACGAACATGTACAGATGAATTGCGTTATGTCAATGGAGATGTTCATATAGCATTGTATACTTAGATAAATAAGCCGCATGTATATACACAGTTAATCTTGTCGTCGATAATAGAAACAGACAATGTTTTTTTAAGCCGGAATGATTACGCTGTGTGTTCGTTCCTAGACAAGATGAGCGCATTGTGTCAATAGAAATTTCATTCGGATACTCGAATGCCAAGATATATATGGACATATCATGATGTTACGGCACGGGTAGTGACTGTCATCTTTAGAGACAGGTCAGTTAGTATCTAACGAACGGCCACTGAGATTGTAGTGGCCAGCAATTAGACAACTAGAAAAATCGATCGACTTTTTATAGTTCTTATCACGCTTTTACAGTATCGATGATAAACTATCTATGGTATAAAGGTTTCCTCAATTTCTAATGGGTAAATATCTAGTAGTGAAAGCAGTAGCATATGGGCCTTTTCAGGTAGTGCCTAACGATGTCAGCTATTCTATTATTTATGTATGAATAAACAGCTGTTATCTATTACGACTACTTGCAAGAGATAAAATCATACCGAAACCGATAAAATTCATCGGTTAGAACATCTTCGCGACACTCAAAATCAACTTCTCTAGTAAGTGTTTTTCGTTAGATTCGAATTCAAAAATAGCGCAGCAGATACTTTTTTCGAAATTTCTGCGGCTGTTTGAGAAGGTAACTTTTTTTTTTTTATCTATGTGCTTGAATCTTGGCTTAGGAGGTTTCGTGCATTGAATTTCCATAACAAACCTGCTTCTTAACAACGAAAGGTTGAAGAAGATCATTTGTTTAGCGTTGCTGTTATGCTTAACAGCTGCTTATATCAGACTCTGCCGTTAGAAATCGTTCGCGCTCAGTGGTACAAGCGTACAGACTTAAAGTTAGGCTTCTTATTTACCTCGTTGAGGAACTAAATGCGTTTGTTTCTTGTCATCTTCTTGGTTGGTTTAGAACTAATCTAGGCGGAACTTTTAGATCGGACTCTACTGGTGCCTAGAAGCAGTCAAAACTATAGCCAAAAAGAGTTTACACTATAAAAATAATATCGAGTGACGGTTGTCCTGTGCTCACGATAAGAAATCCAGCCTCTTCCTTAGAGAGAAAGTTGTCATTCTTAAACAGGGAAATACCCGAGCATACCCCACGAAGAGGTGATATGAAACACACCTGGTGCACCTATTTAACTGACCTTCCTCATTATTTAACTGCCACATGTTATTCTCAAATAACTTCTGAGGAGCTAAACCCTTCCTACTGCAAATTAGAATTAAGTCGAAAACGCAATTCCTTCTTTTGGAGCCCAAGATAGACCTTTTAGTAAACGCAGAACTCGATTATTTGATTTTCCTGTTCGATAGCTGAGGAGCATCTGATATGCCAAACGGCGTTTGTTCTGTAGACTAAAAATTTGTTGTACTCAATGTCCCTGATCGTATCTTTCGTCTTACATCGGGCTAGTCAGCTAGGTAGACTATAGGAGCCAACCAAACACTGAAGTAAATAGGCCGTTTAGGTTCATTTGAAAAGCATAAATGCCAAACGAGCGTTTGGCATCGTTACGAGCCTATAGCACCGTGGTAGCCGAGACTTTGTATTGGGTTTTAATAAAACGTGGGGGAACATGCTAAGCTTGTTACCACCATGAGGCCACCACGCTTCGTGAACACCTACCATTTAATAGCGACCATATATATTCTTTAATTACTACTATTATAAGTACTATTCTTATATACGTAATTTATACCCGAAAAGAAGCCTTATTCATTTCATTACCAACCTTTAAGCGCATACTACAGTCTAACCGAAAACTATAATAACTTTTATCATTTATATTAGAATTTTATTTGTCCTGGCGCAGCAAAATTATCTTCTCGTTCGTTCCACCATCACCAAGTTATCTCACTTCTAGGATATAAATAAAAAAAAACTTCACGGTTGATGGAGTCCGCCCTTATGTCAGACTACTTCCGTTAGAACAAATAATTTAACTGTATGGAAGTTATATTTACACTATACCGCGTACCAATAATATATTGCATTTGGTGCCGCAGCTATCAGCCGCCGATAAAACCATACATATACAAATAAAGTTATACATAACTTCATTTGAAGCACAAAACTAGGAAGGCATTTTCTTTTCCAAACTGTCCACGGACTGGAGTATAACTATAATCGAAAGTTCGTGTCAAATATTGAGACCTGGGGGGCTTTACTGGATGTCGATACCAAATTTGATTACTGAAAAATTAAAAATAGCCTCAGCGGTGCTGTCCGACAGACTGACGACTAGCGATGCCCATCGTTCCTGAAAAACGCGCCACCGTGTCTCATTTTGCCCGCGAAAATTTGAGTGCCTGCCGCTTTCCGTAAATGAACGCCAAGGTCACCGAAGGAAGAGTCGCGGGCTCCAATTGCTGTAACGCACGATGAGCGCAACTTTGCTCAGCCTGCGTAAAAATAACCGGCAGACCCTGGCATTTGTTACTCAGCCATTCGTCCGTTAGCCACAGTCATCTGTTGTAACAATAGCACAACAAACCGGTAGTAGCATTAAGGAATAAACAGATTAATGAATAGCAGATGAGCGGCATGAGTAGGTCACACACACATTGACGGATACAGGCATCCATACGATTAAACGCGCACAGAAATATAATATGTTAGTTACGAGGCTTCAAAATAAATTGATATTGGCTATTAATAAGTGCCGCTTTGGTAACCGAGCGCTACATTATTGTCTCTATTCCCTGCTGGTTCTGTCGTTGTTAATGTCATCGTCGTTTGCTCATGTTATAATAGCATTGTTTTGGTATATGTAGCGGGTATAAGACAGCGCGGTAACACTGGTGGCTAGGGTGGTTTGCTAGGGCAACGGAGGCATTATAAGCTTGCCAACAACTTTGCCATCTACCAGTACGAAATATTCACGAACCATGTATTAATACGTGGTTATGTTCATATTGCGATCAAGATTATTTGATAACGATCCAAAGGGATAGCATTAGATGAAAAACAAAGCTGCCTTATTAAATCATCGGGATCTAGTTTCCGACAAGGTATATTATAGACCATAGTAGAATAGAATTAAGGTTTCGAGGAACTGCGTCTTCGAATATATCCGAACTCAACACTCGGAAAAATGAGATGGTGAACACTGAAAATTACACACTGAAAATACAACAGTGATTTTTAGGCTATAATAGCTACAAAAAACAGTTACGCAAGTAGTCGAACTCTGTAGCTTCTGCTAATACGGGATAGCACCGATCTTCCATGTTGACTTTCTCAAACGTTGCATTATAACGGGCAGGAAACGACGCCTCTTTCTTAACGAAAATTCTGTGTGACTGAGCTAAAAATAATAGCTGTCTCAGATCCTTGCTAAAATGCCGCGAAACGTTTTTATTTTTCGTGTTCAACAACGTAAATGACGTAAGATGGGGCTATTTGCCCCGATGGGTTCACGGTTAGCATTGACCGAGAGGGTGTTGATAATCAACCGTCAACTGCGTTAAACAAAGTGTCTATAAAGAAAACCCTCATCATGAAAAGTTCCACGAAGTTTTAAGAAAAAAAATCATTGAAATGTTATCTTCACGTTTCTTTCGGAAACTAAGTTTACGCTCGTGTGGTATCATTTCTTTATGAATCCTCCGGTAGCTCAAAGTTAGAAGTAATTTCCTCGTTCATAGTTGATTCGCTTTCTTTAAGTGGCGAGTCATTACAGAAATAGATTGCTTCCTTAAGTCGTGCGCATGGCGCAATGCGTGGGCAGTCATGAGCACTGAAACGTGTAGGCTTAAAAAACTGGAATATTTAAAACTAGAGCCAAGAACTTGCGCTTGTCAATTGGCAACTGACCAAACCACGATGCTTTTAAACATTACGGTGAATTTGAAATGCAGTCTTTTGTTTACCGGATGACTTTGTGCGCAAAATAAATGTTATTTTTTCTTCATTACGATTGCCCAAAGCCCCCAACGATCCTCCTACTTTTCCCAAAAGAATAAAACAAGGCTTGCGTAGGTCCAAGAATGAGGAAAGGATTTATGGGCTGTAGAGTAGGTTTTCTGCTAAAAGTAGTCTTCCATTTTTCCTGCGATGCTACCGTCTTTGCACGGCACGATTGTTCCAAGACCACTTTTCTCCAGGAGGAAATTTTCAGTAGATAATAAAAAGTGGACCAAATCGTCAAGCCAAGAAGTGTGCCAAAACGATTTTATCCGATGATTTAGCATGTCATCATCAAGCGTTTTCATAGTTCGTCTTCCGACTATAAGGCCATAAAAGGTTAATTTTGACGGCCCCCCGTTCCAAGTGAACGACCCAAGTCTTCCGCATTTACGTATGCAATATCATTTTTCTTAAATAGCCCACTTTCTCCCATGAGTTTCTTCAACTTTACAGCCATTCAATGCCATTCGACGCACCTCTCTAGCCACCCAATAATGAAGTCAATAGAAAAGAGCGGAAAAAAAATCAGGTTTAGCTAAGAAATCTCTTTCAGTAATTTTAATCTCGTTCGGCTTTGTTTTTCGTCATTTGAATTTTTAGCATGTCGGTATTCAACGTTAACGTATTGCGCGTTTGCCTTCTTATACGATGTACATTTCTGCTGCTATTCCTAGTAGCTGGACTCTTTCTGTTACGTCCGACCCCAGCTATAGCTACTAGTCATTTTGTATCGTTTTGCCCTGAAATTTCACCATGGTAATAAATTTTTATTATGTTGTGCGCGACAGCTTCGGTTTCAACAGTAAGAACCTTTAAAATTCAACCAAAATGGTTGACTCTTGACTATTTTTATAGCAGCACGCAGTCTTACCCGCAACAACAGCAGCACCAACGCTGAAGGAGACACGAACGGCAGTGGCCGCAAAAATTAAAAAACTATCGACAAAAATGGTTCTCTATAGCGCTCTATATCCATAGGCAGAACTGTTGGCTGAGATTGTTGCCAGAATCTTTTGTTCTGTTCCAATGAGCATTTACGGCTTAAACATACATACGACGTCAATATATACATGAGCATATATATATAATGCCTGTAGATTTACTATAAATCCATCTGGATTCAGTATATGTTTGTGCTACGGGCGTTTATATCGTACATGATAGTAACTATTATCAGCATACATTGATATACCGATAAGATCAACACCAATTACCGGCTCAAAATCAACATGATAATATACACTCATGAATAGACCGTGCACAATAGCTATGTTCAGATAAGCCCCCCCCCCCCCCACGTTGACGCGTGGGGTAACATCGTTTCATGCGATTAATGCTTTTACTTTGCGAAGGGGGTCTAGGAACAACATAGCTATGAGTTAATTGTTAGGTTAATTATTAATGCGCATGTACTTTTTATGGCGCGTGGTAAGAGAAGGGGCTTGTATAGATGTTTTCAGCGGGTTCGTTTTGAAATTTCTTTGAAGGATGGCTTACTGACACAGAGGGGCTTTTTCAACTGAACCCGTCACCCTACGATATTTTAGCTGCAAATTTCAGTCAATATCGAAAATACCAACTTTTTACTTTTTTTTTTTACGAAATGAAACGGAAATGTGTGTATGAATAATGATGTTTAGTTCGAGAATGCTCGAGATAAATGCCTCAAAAGAGACAACGGAAGTTGGGCAACAGGGCAGCTACTTATTGTTCCACAGGGTGTTGAGAAAGGATAGCGAACGAAATTCGGTAAATACGGGAACCATTCCTTGAGGACGTTTCTTTGTCGTTCATTCTAAACGCAGATATACGTCCCACTGAAAACGGAACTGGTGATTGGTAATTAAATTAAAGTGTCCATTAGTGCGATGCTCGTATAAAATGGTTAACGCATTATACATTAAGTGTATTGAGTTTGTTGCTGGGTAACATGCAGATTTTCCAAAATTTTGGATAAAATCACATACGCTGATCCTACAAGGAAGCGTGAATTTTCGTAGCAGAATTACGCGAAAGGCAGAACATCACCTTCATAGAGCTGGTATCAATGACGTAGAGCGTAAGTTATTTCAAGCGGAATAATCAGATGCAGGAGCAGGTCATCGGATAACCTATGAAGTCAGCGGTGTAGTA
Source organism: Varroa destructor (assembly GCF_002443255.2). Taxonomy (NCBI): domain Eukaryota; kingdom Metazoa; phylum Arthropoda; class Arachnida; order Mesostigmata; family Varroidae; genus Varroa; species Varroa destructor. The sequence goes on along the minus strand of NW_019211455.1, from coordinate 47,512,620 downwards.
GGAATATGTTCTGAAATGCTATAGAGCTTCATGTAAATGTTAACGAAAGAAATCATTGCAATGACATGGCAATTCCAGCGATAAAAATTATTATTTATTATCCATTTTTGATAGTTTACCAGCCTTCTATTTTTTGCCATGTAGCCTGGCTAACGACGGGAAAATTGCTCGTTTCCGTTGCTTTGACAGCAACATATTTTAAAATGAGTCATCGTTTACGCATACACCGTGTAAGTGTCGCTAACTTCACCTGTCGCTCGTAGAAATAAAGGCTCAAAGTTCGAATAGAGCATATTATGTCATTTCAAAAACCTAGTGAGCGGCATTTTCAAACAAACAGCACAACATAAGGATAGCAATGTTCAATTATTCCGAAAAACTGGTAGCTCTGAGGCACTGTTGGCCGAAGGTTGGCCAAGGTAGAGCTTACAAGCCCACCGAGTTCCTATGCTGGGGCCATGATAACGTGCCTGCCTTCAAAATGGAGCTATACATAGTAATAAGCTCGTTTAGCAGCTAAATCGGGCGTATGGATCAAAAATGATCCATTTTGTGCTCGTAGAGGCAGCTAGCCATCTGAAGCAACGATGTTTAATGAAGACAACTGCACGCACGATAAAACAGGATGCACGATAGATCTGAAACACGAATCGAACAACTCCAGGGAGTCGCTGGTTCCAGCTTACCACATGCATATATAAATGCAGTATGCGTTAACAAAATACAGAGCACGGACCTCTTTAGCTGTGCTGGCCTATTATAAAATCTAATTTTGGTATTGTTATATGCTAGCTCTGCTACATAAGGCCGTCACGTAACTCTTTGTTGATCTCAGCTCCTTTAGCTCGATGCGGCCTTTGGGTGCGTATGTTTGAATAAATTTTATTTAAGTCTTGCTTCTAGATTCATACACACACATACCGTATAGCTCTTCGGGGTAGGTAATGTTCAAGCGTCGCGCATTCGTAAATAGCCCGTCTTTTCTACTAGAAATCATACTCTCAAGGTTTAGTGATTTTTTCGTGATTGTCCTTCTCTATTAAAATATGGTTCTATAACACCCAACGAATTGCTATTTTAGAATTAGTGAAACAAATTACCGTTTTAGATAATTATCGATTCTAGTTGACTGAATCTATAACGTAACGCGGTATTACAGACATCGTGCTCCCGGGTATGAAGATGAACATCATAGATCTAAGCAAAATATCCTTCGTAGTCATGGGACACTGATATATTAATTAACATTCTGCGTTCACCCGTACGTACACTATCTACACTTCTGTTTGTTGCTAGCAGGTACTCCGAAAGTCGTGGAAAATGCTGAGAACCAAGTCCCACAATTACTTTTTTTTTTTTTTATCAAGCTTTCCCATAGCACTAGAACTGTAATTTTTCGAAAATAATTATGGCCTTTTGTTGCCTGCAGAGCATGTTCAGGTAGTAATAGATGATCCACCTAACGTTCTGGCTGTTAGCGGACATACAAGACATGGACGAAATATACAAAGGAAATTTCACGTCTGCTTTATTGAATTTAAAATGTCATGCATGAGCTGGTCCAATCTGAGTGACAGATATTGCACGACATCGGACTGCATTTATGACCAAGTCACGCTATATATGGGACGACTTGAACGCAAGTACATGGTAAACCGATGGTAATAGTGTGATTCGTCCTGACTGACTTAACATTGAACTTAGTCGATATAAATCTGCAGGCGAAGTTAAATTTTGCAGAATCATGAACTTAGATACACATTGCAGGAAGTGCATGAGGCGTACCACAATAAACTCGAATATGCTGCATACAGCTTCTTCGTCCTGGGTCCTAGGTTTGGATCCCAGCTCGGGGGCTCAAATGTATTATTTCGGCATTAAGTGCAGTGTTGCAGACTCGAGTTCCTTTCAATTGCTCCGTCATTGTGCTACATCGTTGCAACTATTCTTGGTAACGGCGTCTTGTTTGTTACAATTGTGACTCAGCAAACAGACAAAATTGTCGGACCCATTTCGTCACCCTGCTGTGTTACCACCTATCATTTTGTTTTAATGATCCCATCACATAGCTTTAGTAATTCGGTTAACTGATTTACTTATAGTTATTTTAACTGATTTTAACTTATAGCTAAAACGACGAAAAAAAAACCAATACCGCAATTTCTGGCGCCTATATCACACGATTATCAAATTTCAGTCGATAATACGTATAGAACCGAAGGCGTGTATCGTCACGAAGCTTCGATGCATCTCTCGATATTGCCGATAGATGCGCACACGCCACCTCTAGCTCGACCCACCCTGCACCTACCGAATGCACGTAGTCCGCCTTTAAATCACCGAAAATGACGCCCAAACAGCGACTAACAGAGTTGTCACGCACGTAACATTAACATTATACACGTCATTGAAAAAGGCTATGAAAAGGGACGCAAAAAGCGTTGGAGCGGTAACATATTTAAATGTAATGTTTATTTGTCTGTGTATGGCTGTTTATATATGTGTGTCTGTGTAATTATTGGCAAGTGTCAATGTAATATTAAGCCGAGATTGACAGCGACTACTTTTCGAGGTAAGAGCAAAAATTAAAAGTCATTGCTCGCGACGATATTCAATTTTCTTTTTTAAGTTCTGTTCGCGTTTTGTCTTACATCGTACTTTGTTTTCTGTCATTTTTCATCTGTCAAAGTTTACTGTCTGGCCACTTTCGTATGCCAACATAAAAATGTACGAGAACATAGAGGATGACAACATTCTAGCGTATATTAAGCATTCAAAAAGGTCCCTTCTCACATCCGCCACTTAACGAAACAATACTCCCATTCAGCCTGAATGTGAACAAGCCATCGACGAACGCTTTGTAGATTTAAACAAATACGTCGTTGACTCGGGCCGGACAAAGCGGTCAGTGGCCAGGTATGACCCGTACGCTATCTGCCAGCGCACTGTGAGCATCTATTAAGTCTTTATATAACACTATGATCTATTATCCGTAAATAAACGGAACAATTGCAGTTGAGATAGTCGTTCCAAGTACAGCAGCCACAATCAACTAATGATTCTCCGATCATCGTCGAGTTGAAACCTTTTGCCAGAACCTCCTCATACCTATTTATTACTGCTTATTTACTTTCTGTAGCAGACGTTTCCGCCATTGCTCCGGAAACTAACTCCTTCCAACGCGTTCGTTCAGTAAAGTTGCCGTTAGGACTAGGGCTGTTGCGGCGACAGTTCCGAGGCCGATTCAATGGCCGATCCGATCAATCCGTAGGTATCTCGTTGAAGTGCCTAATGCGACAACTGCCCGGCCACGCGCTACATGCTGTACCATGAGCCATATTTATGTTGTAACTAACAAGACGTATTTACGTCGTCGTCTACGAGTTGAAAAAAGATGTGTATTCCTTCTATACCGTCATAGGTTACACGTCTTCGCCATTAGCTAGCCCTGGGCTTTTTCTAAGGGCGCTGCGAACGTTCGATAAAACTAACTGTACTTACGTAGACAAATCGACCTGTGATAGTCGTCGAACATATCAAACACGTCGGTAAAGATGTTTGATGGTGAAGATTGCTAATATTACGAAAATAAATGCTCCCAAGTGTTACGTCCGTATCCGCCATTAGACAACATAATGGCATCAGGCGCCCCATACTATTTCTGCCGCTAATACGACGACTGCGAACATCGCCGACACTAAAATGTTGAGTGTCAGTAAGATAGATCCCCATCTTTTATTATGTCTTTTTAGCAGCTGCAAGCACCCGCCGCTACTTCCGGTGCGTACCGAAAGTCAGCTACGTCGCTTCGCGTCAACTCAGCCGTCTGTGTAACTACCGATCAAGCATTTACGGCAGCACCACTATGTGGGCGGACGACCCAAGACGAGGGATTAGCTTCGTGTGAAGCGTGTTTCCGTCTCAAACTCAACTTTTTGTTCGTGGCATTATACTATTTGAACACTTCATACACCTTAGCTTGTATTATTAATAAATACATAAAATAGAAACATAAAGACACCCAAAACCTCGTTCGACTTGTCGTTGGCGTCTCACGGTGGTGGCAATCGCGTTGTTATTTGCACACCAATGAAAACAATCATATATCTATGTGTATGTAACGAAGATGAACGACGCGTAGAAATTTCAGCTGTGCTGAAGACCGTTTTGGCAGGAAACGACGGAATGGCAAATCAATGCAGAGCAATGTGAAGTTTTATATTGTTTCTCCATTTAATCACGCTTGTCGTGTAAAATATACAGTATGTATATATATATATATATATATATATATATATCGATTGTTCAGCGACGGTTCCCGCTGTTGAGATAGGATTATCATAAGCGCGCATGTTGCTGGAGGCGTCAGCGATAAGGAAACAAGTTGTGATCAAAGCGGATTTCTTCACTCGGCGTTCGGTACGCGTTTTTCTGAAAAAGAAACGGAGTGATTTTCGGTCAGTCAGTTGAGTCGGCCTGAGAGACCAGGTTCATAGAAGCGTTTCTTATAGAAGTAAAAAGCGCTAAGTGCTTGTGTTATCTACTGGCTATCTATTGCAAGCGGCTTACGAACGGTAACTTCTGTGCGCAAGATAAGGTTCGCTGATGTTTCCGGCCAAGATGAAAAAATTCACCATTTTTCGACACTTTTTTACGCTGTTACGACAATTTGAACGGCGTTAGGACTTATAAAGGAAAACACAAACAGGCAACAAGGCCTTTGTTGGACAAGATATCGTTATTGACCGCTTCCACGCGAACAAACTGCATTTTGGGTTAACCGTGTTGATATTATAGACTAATCTATCAAAATTAATTGAATACACTATATTGAACATGTTGGCAGGCTCAGTCGCCCTATTCCTATGCTCAGTTACGCGTTGTTTACGGCGAACAGATTCGTATATACTTCATTTTATCTTAACTAACGTTACAATATATAATTGAATGTTTCACTGTTGATTTTTGGCTTGTTTCGTCACATTTGCTGTAGCTGGATACGACAAGAATACGAAGCGGGTGTTTAACATAGATAGCGCCACAGCTCTATTTCTGATACCATTAACTGTTTGTAGGGTATGTCTCCTAATTTGTTGAACATCGTTATTGTAACATAGACTTCCTGGTTCACACATGTATAGGGTGCTGAGAAAATCCATTCGAATAAAAATGGAAAGTTTACCGAATGTTCTAACACTTGTTTCGTAAAAAAAAATTTTTCTTCCAACACTACTTTTGAGAGAGAGAGAGAGAGAGAGAGAGAGAGACTTACAGAGAAAGATCATTAGGTATGCTATTGTGTCAATTAAGGTCATCCGAAATGAGATCATCTCTTACTTCAGACGCCTCAAAGGCTCTGACTCTGATTGGTGTTGTTAAACACGGAAAAAAAAATTGTTGCGTCTATGCCGCTGAAATTTTTCAGTACGAACGAAAAATACTTGCCAGGTACACGGTTAATAAAAATCTGTAATGATGAATGACGATGATTCACGGTTCTAAAAGGGCTGTATTTAGAAATTAGCGTTCAAACGTATTATATAAGAATGTCAATCCTTTTGTTTCTGTCCAGCTGACACAAGCTTCTGACAATCGGGTCAGTCATAGCGACGGTTTACGTCTCTTTTCGAGCTAGCCGTCAGAAAACGTGCGGTCTTATATATATTAGTCATCATCAGCAACTGTGCACATTCATTCATGATCGGGTAAACTTGTTGCATGACAACAGACCCGGTCAAGTTGCAGACACACCACCGTTTTCAGTTATGGCTTTGACAGAGCGTTATCGGCACCTTTCTTCTTCTTTGTTTCGATTATATATCATTTAACTACTAAAATATTCATTCACTCATTAGGGAATCTAAACATTTCAGCTTTTACATAAAGTTACGTAAAAAAAAAAACACCCCTATGATCGAAGAGAGAGACAGAGCCACACAGAGAGAGAGAGAGAGAAAGATGGAGATCTTGCTGTCACGGAGAAGGAACGATGACGCGTTTAGGTGAAATCTGAAAACTGACCGCAGTGCCAAAACTGAGAAACGTGGAATTCGACAGTTACTGTATTACACGTATGGAGCGACAAAGGTGTATTCGCGTGATGAAGTTTCTCAATGCTCAGTTAATTCAACCGTTTTCAATCTGCCGCCGCCAACCTGACTGTGTGATTAGAACAATTATGTTTACTGATATAAAACGTGTTGTCCTTGGAAAGGAAGCGTCGATTGATTAAATCCGCATTTACCCTCGTACGCGATCTTACTTAATGGACGTCCTGGCCTTCTCTTTAAATTCAACCCCAAATACCTGTCTCTAGCTCCACAAGTCCCCTAGCCGACGTTGCCTTGCTTCCTATCTTTTGTAGCATTTCGAGGCCTAGCTCCGCTTTTTGCCAGAGCAAGCAAACAAGATCGAATCAGTTTCATATTCTGCTGTATCACTTTGATAGCCTTTAAAGCGAACTCTTTTTCGTCATGTACACTTGATCTGTTTGCAATGCTTTTTTCATATTGACCTGCTGTGGTAGCCGAGGGTGGGACGCCATGGATGATGCGGCATTAGCTGCGCGCGACGATACACGTTGGCCGAATCGACAAAAGCGTTAGAAAAGAGAGAAAACGAAAAAAAAATCCCTTCATCCTCTTGATGCCTCTTCTTCTATCATTCTGTTCTCTTGCTGAAACCGATTTCGAGCGCTGTAAGAACCGCTCGTATTATTGTTACGGCAACTGTGGAGCTGAAGCCATCCGATGGAGTCAGGCAGCTCGTTGTGGCATTTAACTCGAACTGAAGTCGCCGTGCCTCATCTTTTTCCTGAAGTTTCTGCCATTTTTTCGCTCCGTATCGAAAATAGGATAAAACAGAGACCGTTCAATAGCAAAGTGGTCCAGACACGTTCAAACACCCATTATTGCTATGTAAGCGTTGACGAGCATCCGAGTCAATGAGCCCATGATGATGGTGGCAACCGGTGGCGAGGGTTTCGGTGCGGAAGGAAAGCTGCGATGCCGATTATCCGATGCCATTGGAGCAATTCCACTTGACGATGCAGTCGTCGACCGACTGCCCGGGGATTACGATGGATTCACTTCCTTCTTTTTGCATTATTTGATGGCGCCATTTTTGAACGGACACACGAGTAGCTGCACGGTTGCAGCAGTGGTGTAAAGGTGACATCGATTAGAGTTAAAGAGGTATAAGGAGATTATCGAGAAGAAACAACCGTTTTTTTGCTAATGGCATAGCGACGGTGAGAAAATGGGACAGATCATAGGTGTCCAAAAAATATGTTTTGCATTGTTTGTTTCTGAGACGATTAGGGAGATTCAATTGGAGCTGGCGGTGAGTGGCTATATATGTGGAAGGCACATGATGGGGTCACATCAGAAGCGATATTACGGGACTGCGCACAAAGCGTCCAGATAGGGTTGTAGCTATAAAAATACCAGTCATCGAGGAGCAATAAACAGGTAACTCGGCAGCTGGAATCGGCCTGCAGCTTAGACGCTGTAATTTTTTCCATTTTCATAACATCTTTTACTTTGTTTCTTTGTTAGCATTGAAAATCCTGTTTACACATTAAATAGGCATCGCTGATTTTTGCGACTCATACGCTGGGAAGTAAAGACACACGACACGCCGGAAGCTCTAACTAAAACAAAATGCGCCGAACCTTTGTCGGAACAAAACACCGTACTCTGAAGGGATCCTTAGAACGCTACTGATGACTGATTCGCCAACTTATCTATCCTATTCTATAACCGTCGGAGTCGAAAAATTTCATTCTATTTATCGGTGTGGTAAAGCGTATGAGACTGCAACCGCGCTAGTATATATATCATACGATTAGTTTATACAAGTTTTATTATAAAGAACATCATGCTTCAAGGCTTAGGGCGCTACATAAGCACTGTCCTCCTCCATTATTTAAAAACTTATATATAGACAATGCCGTAAATACCTCAATACAAATCACCCAGTCACTCGAACATTACAATTGTTAATTGTTTTGGCCTTGACTTTACCATGAAGAGTCATTACAAATAAAATGACCGTCTGAAAAACTAGGACAGAAATTGTTGCTATTCTATATGCGTATTCATTCGCTGAAGTTGCTCATAATAATGAAAGTACACTCCTTAATTTATTTCTGAGCTCAGGTTATTCATCCGCAGCCATTTTTTTTGCTCTCGCCATATCATTGTATAAGAAAACTGTGCAGTAAATAGCTTTATATTTTATTTTGAAGGAAAAAAATCGATTTCTTGTTAGTGTTTCATGTTAGATAACTTCCGCCCATCATGGGCGCGTTGCCTCAGCTCAAAAATGATATTTTTCAAAGCGCTGTTGTAATAGAGCCTTCGGTAAAAGCCATCTAGCCACCAATATCCGTACCGTGATGCGTATGAGACACTTCATTGATGACACGGTCCTCGAAACCAGGCCAATTATTGTCATTTGCTTAATACATTATTAATATAGTACAATTGTCTACATCTAATTTTCTACATCAAGATATAGGTCCACTACACTCGAGTGTTGAGAGACGTGTTCCACCGTAATTTTCTCTGTCAAAGCAACGATGAAAAATTTCTTCGGTAAAGCACAGTTATAATGCCAGCTGAAGCCAGTGAGAAGCGGCCCTCTAATACGTTTTCGTTAGCAATTACGTAACGCAGCCTAAAGTTCCATGAATCTAGCAAATAGATTGACTCGTAAGCAATTTAGCACTCTTGCCCTGTCGCAAACCCCCTTGCCCCATGGCAAAACTTTTCGCACAGGCCGCTCTCTGCGAATGCTGCGTCTGGTTTTGGAGTACTTCCGTATAATCAGCGTTCCCATGAAAACGGACGCACGGAGACATCACGCAGCATCGCCGTTCGAGAATTTCGTTCGTCAACAGAGTCACGAGCTGTCTGAAAAATAAGGATGTAGCGATTACTGTGACATTGAATAATCTCAGTGAGGGTTCAATGTTCTACCAGCTGGTTGCATTGCCAATGCCAGTGTTTCTGTCCTTTAGCAATTGGCGGAACAGGGGCCCACTGAAGACGGGGCTGTTTGAGTCATTGTACGAATCGCACGAACGACTGTAGGGGGCAAAGATCGTTTGCTGTTGAAAATAAAAGCCGAGGGTGTAGCGTGATAAATTCAAATAGCCCAAGGCACGTTACGTCCCTCCTTCTGACCAATACGAATATAGCATTAGACATTACAAGAAACAGTATTGCATATATCACTTGTGGCGGCATCGACAGCAAACGTCCGGAGAACTTTACAGACGAGAGTTAAATAAAGAAGGGACGTCTCGCTCAACACAGATTATGATGTTGGGCCTCGAATAAGCAATATTGAGAACGTCTCCCGCTGGACATACTGAACGTAGTGTAGCCGTATAATGAATGTTGTGGGACACCAAGGCCCTGGGGCATTCAGTGAATCAAGACGCTTCGCCTTATTCGAGCTCGGTTGCATTTGTGGCTGCCATTATTCCGCATAAACTTTGCCATACGCCATCCACAACCGGATATCGAACCGGCCCGTCTGAGCTTGATCAAACCAGTACCGTGTACAGGTGCATATATGCCATAGCACAAAATGTCGAACACGATATAACTCCCACAGCCTGTTCTACAAAGTAATTGTGTTCGATGCCGGTTGACTTCGCATATATCTAAGCGCTTATGACCGCTCGAATACTTTGTTTTTGTCTCCACTGCCTTCTGCTACATACATAAACGTATTCGTGATTGACAGATCGACAGTACATTGCCTGATTATTACGGGTCTCTGTCTTGAGGCTTCCGTCGCCCACAACGCTGTTATAACACAAGTAGACATTTCCAATTTTACAACCATTGTTGGTAAGCAATGCATTACATTACTAGTAACAATACGACGACTATTAGCTAACGATAATCTCACGCGATCCAGTCATTGTCGTCATCTTTATACAATTAAAGGGTGACTATTGTGAATCTGTGCATCATTCTGGCGGGGAGCTAAAAGAAAAAGTGCTATCTTAATACCAACTCCAGCGCCGGATGGGGATAGCAGCGTGACTAAGTACTAACAAACACGCTGAGGAAGAACGGCTAGGGCAAATGTCTTGTGATAAAGCTAGTAGGAAGGTTCCCGCCGCTCGGAGACGATAATATGAAATAATGATAATTATTATTATTAATGATGCAAGCATTATTGGGCGTTATAAATAATGACCCGCTTGTTTCGGCCCAGCATTTCTCAACCAAAATCAATCAATGGCGCCACCATCTAACCGTTTTCTGGAAACTCGCATAGGCACGGCCGCGCCAGAGATTATGTAAGCATTTGAATTAACTGCCGCTAATTGAGGAAGTACAGAATGCTCGAAAAGTTTTTGGGATTTACTCAAGTTTTATTATACTTGATCAGTTTCTTTCTCATAGTCATAGTAATGTTTAAAACAATGTACCGGCGGCCAAGCAGTGATGGGGGACTCAGAAAAGTGGGTTCGATATAAAAACGTTGTTTTAAACAATTCGGGCGTATTAACTTGGCGCTGACACAACGGTGGTGCTTCAGACATATATTCAGGCCCTCATATATTGCATATCATGTTAACACTATCAAAATATATTGATATTCTATGGAAGAAGAGATGTCTGCTTATGAGGCAATATATCACAGAGTAGAAAAACGAACGAAAAGCAATACGAGAATAAAGGTTGTGCTGTGGCTTGAGCAGATCTATTGTCTGAACTTTGATAAACATAAAAATAATGATAAAAATAAGAAGCACGGTTGTGGTGCATCAAAGCTGTCGGGTGTGGGATAAACGCATTTTCCGTAATTTGGACTTTGAGAGTATTTGTTGGATGACCTGTTCGATGGCTTATTGCTGACCTTTTCAAACAAAACCAAAAAAAAAAAAACAGGAGGCCTGTTGCATGTAAATTGGCCAAATTTTCCCAGCAGAAAGATATCTACTACTTGAGGTATTAATTAATGGTACATATCTCAAAACGAATCAGATAGGGAAATTGGACACGCAATCTAATTTAAGGATAGGCAGACCTTAAAAACAAAGCTATCAAGCTAAGATTTGTTCACACACAGAGCATTATATATAGATCAACTTAAGAGACAATAACAGCGCCATGCTCAAATCCCCTATAAAGACACCTGCTGTTATTAATCTGTTGCAGCAACGAATCAGCCTATCAGTAGTGGATTGGCATTGCCAATGATCTCCGGGATCAAACAACTATGCGGGTAGTTCGCAGGCTTCGAGAAAGCAAAAATACCTAGGCAGGTCGGATGGGCCTGGATTAGGAAGAAGACCCGTGACGAAGTCATGTTTAACGGCAGTATTGGATGTAATAGTCGCGAACGTTTAGATTAAGCGAGGCGTCTAATACGAAGTGTTCGCTCTGTTGGCAAAACCAACAAAACACCCGCAAACTCCAGAATAAAATCGCGTACCGATTTATAAAACGATTGGTCAGCCAGGGGGTTTGCTATGGCCGGTCCCATAATCGGTTGGTGCGCCTTCATCAGATTCTTGTTGACACAACTTTTTCCCAAGCAAGTGAAAAGCTGCTGGTATTATTATCGTAGGTGCTGAGAAATTTTCCTTCTATCGAAGATGTGCGAAATTCCATGTTCATGATTTCAACTGAGACCGGAAGATCTATAAAGATGGCATGCAGTAAACGATAATCGGTTAACTCTTCACAAAAATGCCGACAGTATGTTAAGATAGTACGTGTTATCTCTTGTGAAAGTATCTGTAATCTACAAAAGGGTGTTGTCTTTTCCGTTCCTTCTTTTCATTTGATACTCCAGAATTGCGTGTCAAGCAAGTGAGCTGTGACGCCAAATTTAGCTATAGCCGAAAGTAAACGCCGATACACATTATAAATCTGCTGGCCTCTTAAGGACTTGAGAGTCCTGCGGTTAGAACAATAACAACCGTATATGTAAATAGCCGTGTATGATGAGTGCAGAGGATCGCACTCACGGGTCTGGCCAAGGACTCCGAAGCCGGCTTGAACGCACTGCGTATAATGACGTGGCGCTGTTTGCACTTTGAATGGTGAACAAAAGGTAACAGAAATACGTGTTTGCTACCAGTACCTTATGTCTATAGGATAGGCATGTGAATTTGCGACGTGGTCTTCAATGCACCTATCTTCCTGTACTACTAACTCCTAATCCGCCGCTCTTCTTCGAAGTATGTCTTCAAAAATGCATTTGTTAATCAATTCATATTACATGATGTATTCTTTTACCACCAGTTCCAACTTTTAGTCTGATGCTAACTCAATGTAAAAGATCGTTGTGTGCATGCGGTGCCCGTAAGTGCAGGATTTTTAAAGGAAGCTTCGTTCGAAAATACGATAACAACGCAATCGTATTAGGTTTTCCTTTCTTCTGATGCCGCCGTCAAGCATGACTTCGGAAGGTCAATTGAAGATATCGTGTGGTAACATTGACACGCATTCACCAAAATGAATAATAGAACCATCCCTAAAGTTGGCACACATTCTAGCTGCTTAGAGCTACAAAATCTGATGCGTATTTTACGAAAAGGTAAATACCTTAACCAGCTAAAGGGGCGATCTGCCACTTTAGCTTATGGAGTCCACTCACAGTCCGCTTCTCGACTTCGTATTCGGTATATTCCGAATGATATTTGAAGTGGTAAAAAAATATTTAGATTAACACCGTGCACTGAATTAAGGCTACGTCCGTAGGTATCAGTCCATTAGTTTATATTGTGCTTAGTTCATCTCGGTGACTTCTATGCGGCCATGCATTGACGGTGCAGAGCTCTCCAATTTAACAGTAATGCAGATAGGTAGACCATTAAAGAGTTCCTACCAGTTGAGTAGAACATGTCTAGAATATGCACTGTATAGCCAATTATAGATTAGTGGTAAAGAAGCTGAACCTTCAGGAAATGCAAGGTAATATATTTCGAAGCAATTGATTGGTCAAGAAAGCCATACGAGGAAAGCCGAAGTAAGACTGTTTTTACTACAGTTCGACAACAATCGTCATTGTGAACGTAGGTATAATTTCGATAATGTTTCGCTGGTCTCAATATTTAAGACTGATTTCTGATTCTGATTATACGTCAGTCTGTGGAGAGTCCTGTTTTGAGACTTCAAAAAAAAAACTAAAGCAAGTAACTCTCTTATTAGGAACTTGTTCACACATCGGTCGTGGCGTACAGACACGTACCATATTTGTTGCTAGATCGAATGAATTTGCACGTTCTAAGCAATATCTTTATTTGCGTATTGACGTCCGTTCTGAATTTTTTTTGCCGATCCGCCGCAGCAACGACTCACTAGGAATCCAGAATGTTTAGTTTCTTCTGCAAGTCACTTGTCAAAACCTACTAACTTACCGACGAAGCTTAACGATGAAACTGTGCTTATCCCCTAGGCAACTCCGGAGTTCAGGTGAAACTTTAACCGGGGTCCACTTACTCCGCAACTTGGTAAGTCCACTCCATCACAACATAGCGGACTTGGACGGAGAGTTCCGGGTGATATAACCAATATGAAATGCGGGCAGTCTTTTCAAGCCAACACCCTACAAGCGGTTCAAGAGACGACATTATCTCTGAGGAGCTTTGATGGATATTGCCCATTTCAACATCATTATTTTGGTCAGCGGGAAAGCCATCTCATGGCTTCGGTGAACTTTTGGAGAAGCCACAGACACCAGGATGTTATGCCGTACAGCCAGCTGTTCACTTGTTGTAGGTAAGCGAGGTGCATCCGCATGTCTTTTAAACGAGGATCTAGTCTGTCGATTTTGATGGACATATTGAGGATTTGTGAAGGGTAGTGGTCTTGGCAAAAATAAAATCCAACCATCGACACTGGCCTCACGCTTCCCATGTGACGTAAGCGTTGTCCGGGTCTTCGACGAGGTATGGACCTGATGTGAAAACGAATATCCTATCATTCAATTTTTTAAACCGTAGCTAATAACAAAAACTCATGATTTGACGAGAAGTTTGTTCTGGAAGTGATGAAAAATAATCATTTCATCATCACGAAGCTTAATCCTGCTTGCCGACGTTTAAACTTTGATGTTTTAATAAAGTAATGTTGAATCGAACCTGTAACACTGAACAGCTCCGCTTAGAGCCTAGCTTTACGAGCACGTCACCGGCCACACGGACGCCTTTATGTCGAATTGCTAAGAACAAGCGCGAGTTGATCTTAGATCTGTATGCTGTTACCGAAGCCTATCGGAATCGAAGTACTGTACATAAACAATATGAAGAAGTAGCATTGCGACATTTGTTCTTCAGTACACGTTTTCTGTGTAGCACCATGGTAACGCACCCCACAGACCGGTATCCAATCGCGCGATGGGGGGTCCAAACCATTTGCCACCCCACAATAATCACCATTTCATTCGCAACTAGGCACCGACTCGTCGAACCGATGCTAAATAAAACCTCTGGACCCCGATGGCTCACGCGACGATTGTACCATCGATAAGAAGCACTAATGCGGGCTTTTTCTCATTTTCGCTGTGTTGCTACTCAAGCAGCAATTTCTTCTGTAAGGCTGCGTGATTCATCTGCGAACATCGACATTGGCAAAATTCTCGTCATTACTGTCAGAAACCTTTCCGTCTCCGGAGGCCGGTCCTGGTCGGTTATAATTAAGATATTTCGTCACCGATGCGCGTCGAACTTAAGATTCATATGATTGCATATTCTCTGTATCCGTGTATTGTGTATAAATTTAATACGAGATGTGCATACAAAACGAAACAAAGTCTATGTAGACAAAATGAGCCACAGCAGACGGCTGTCCGGCATTTTACTTAATCTGGGTACCGTGATCGGCTGGGTAGTTCCGCTATGGTATATTCGTGTGGCCCGGAGCTACAGGAAGTTATGCAATAGAATATACACAACGGAAAAAAAGGGAACAGTAAGGAGAAGGAAGAAATTCTTGAACCGTACTTTGCACACTCCCAATAAGCCAATACTACACCAGAGCGGCCCTAAGGTCTTGAACGGAACTGATGAACAACGGCAAATGTCTCAAAAATTCTTTGGGTGCGCCGTCCTATTAAGCAACGCTAATGAATATCTCCACCGGAGGAAAACAAGGAGAGACGATACGACATTATGGATTTTTTATGCAGATTTTCTCGTGCAGCGCTGACCTTTAATAGTAATTATAGGGAATAATAACAATATTAGAAGTCATAAGTGTTGATATTTTAGTATAGTCGCCATTTTTCCCCTTATCGTTCTTTACATAATATCTTCTGGAGTTGAGCAATGAAAATGGATAATTGTATTTCTACATAGAAGAAATGCCGGCACCGACTTGGTTGTCCAGTCAGTCAATTTGTTCGCTCGTTATATCATCTAACAGCTGGCGTTCATGCTGTTGTTTCTTCGAGCGGCGTCCCCTGTGCGTGCGGTCTTGTAGCTCTGAGCCAGGCTACTCTGGGCTTTTACGACAACCTTTCCGCCGTCAATAAGCCCGTTCATACTGTACCAATAATTATTACTGCTGACGAACGCATGAGGTAATACTAACGTGAATATTATCAGTTGACGACTCTGAAATATTGTATCCCTCGCTACCACTGCAGCAGTGATATTGGGCCAACGATTAGCAACGGTTACTTTAATGGTCACGATTGAAACAAGGTTACTAATGTCCGCATGATACCTGGACGCGATCTGAATGTTCTCTAAGGCGTTAAAGTGTGAGCAAAGACAGCCGTTAAGGCGTTATGGAATAGCCAGAACAGGCTACAGGGGCCTACAGGTAGTGATTAATTAAATTTATCTGCGCGTTATTTCCCGAACTTCATTTCCACCTGCATAGCCGCTACTGCCACCAACCAATTTACAATCATCGGTAACACATGTATGTATGTATCGTAAAGCGATCGCGCACAGCAAGATACCAGCAGACACGGGTCATCAAGCAACGACCGCAAATCATCATAGGCTGCTTTACGAAGTACCGCAGCGTCCTGCGACGCTTCATAGAATGGTGACCATTGCATAATTTCATATACAAACATTCGCTCGCCACTTTAGTTTCTATTGGCATAGAGACCCATTGCTGCCGGGTTCATCGATGGATGCTCTTGCGGGTACCGCATGCGTATGTTCGTGTACTTTCTAGACAAGCGAACATGTTTAGAAAGATGGCCGTGGTTCGCGTTGCTTTATGCGATTGATCGACGCTCGGAACATAACGAATGCACTCGTGTGAATGACGCACAGAAGTTTAACGTATCTCAGAGTCGACTGTTTTTCATTGTTTGGATAAATCTTGAATTGATGCATACACAGGAGTTATATTTGATATTATTTAGGCAATAAATGCACGAGGTAAAGTTCGTAAATTTTCAGGATAAGGAATTTATTCAATCTATGAATCATTAATTTTGACAGTGTATAATACTATCGATACCTACCGCCGTTAAATCGCCCTCTAAGCTAGCTCCAGGCTGAAATAAACCGCAGGAAATTCAAATGGACCTTATGATGTTGTCTCGTTAATTTGTATATATAAAATGTCTGACATGAACTATCAACGGCGAAAATGAACAAATTCAACAATTACGTTGTTATACATGTCACAACGTTAAACTGTTACGACGACCGCAAAACTTATAACTTTTTCCCTGTCCAACGTTGTCGCCACCCGCCGCACAATGCGTTATTGAATCAAAAGCTTGGTCTCTAACAGCTGTTACAGGTACGAACGTAACGCTGCGCCAAGTTATGTCGACGCTTCCGAAACCAATTACCTGACGCACGTCTTGGACGCGCACATCTCCTCTAACAATCACGCTTCTTACATATTTTAGCGGTAGGATTCAACAGTAACAGTAGAAATTGATGCAGTGGCGCTGCTGCAGTTGTTATCACGGCTTTTGTAAGAGTTACTTTGATAAGCGACCCCAATATGCAACTGTGTAGTTGGCCGACAGCTATTTGGACGAACTGGTAAGAGCGCCCGTTGCGAACGAATAGACAGACGATCTTTTTTAGACAGACAAAACACATGAGAAGACAGCGGTGCGTAAAAGGGGCCGACAGGGGGCGCTGTGGGGCGGCAGACACTTCCTAGTATTAATAATAGTAATAATTCCAGTGATATGTATATATATATATATATATATATATATATATATATATATTAGGTGGGGCAGTAACAGAGCGTCTGTTGGAAATGAATTTTGGCGATTAGCAACGCTGATAAGTAACGATTACAGCAGGCGTGAGGAGATAGAGAAAGAAAATGCTCTGTGTTTCGCTCACCAGCAATGTCGTTTGTTTTTTGTGCGTAGGCAGCAAAAGTCATCATGATTATACGTATATATACGTTTATGAAGGAAAAGGAATTTTTAGAAGTATTGTGGGCCGCGGTAGTTAGCATTGGTGTTGTTAATTCGATGTCGTGCGAGGGAATAAGAGGGATAAATTTATTTTTAAAAACACTTCAATTGCTTCTTGTTCGCCTATGCCACCTCTCAGTTCCGCCAAGTAAAAAAATTACTAAGCTAACGTAAGGTAGGTGATGATAAATGATTATTTATCCGAACAGTATAAAAGGTACTCATTGACGCTGGAGCCAAACTTCCTGCACAGTAATCTGGGAAAAGCGCACTGGCGAATTTCATGTCCGAGGATACGAAATTTCGAGCAAATATTATAGTCAACATAGAAAGTGCATGAAGCAAGACATTTTGTTTTACTTTTTAGTGTTTTTCTTTTGTCACTTATAGCTCTTCTCCCTATGTAAACATGTCCTCAAGATGACCTCTTTTTTAGGTACTATATGAAAAATTTGCCTTACCTCGTTAGGAGCTTAATTTGAGGTGGGTTTTTTACATTTAGCTGGAGTTTCTCCAATAGAGCTCACTGTGGTATCCTGATAAGTTATTGGCCGCCATGGAAACGCACTTAAAGAAATGTCCATTTGTACCACGGACTATGTAGCCTTGAGAGAAACGAGACGTTGAAATGTGCAGCTGGGTAGAACATTTCTGACTGATCTACAACATTGAAAGTATTAACGTTTACTTAACTAAACATAATATTTTAATGTTTCAGATATCTACTAAGCCTAGACAAAATTAGGTTTCATTTGGTTGAACATTATTGATTGAATACGCAATTTTTGAATAGTCTTTGACACACATAGACAGACGACCTATTCATCCTTCATAGGCTCAATAATAATTATAATGTCCAGAAACTCTGTTAGGCTTCGTAACTCACAGCAATGCCTAACGGCCTGTGACGAAAGGTGACCTTGGTACCAAGCAAAGACATTTTAGGCAAAAAAACGTTAAGCAAACATCGTCAACGGCGACAGCGTACAGCACGATAACGTTACATAAGGTAAACACGGTACGATTCCCTACAAGAGCAGACGGAATTACGATACTTAAAAAAAACACACTACACCGAATCCGCCGTGTTTAACGCCTGCTTAGCTATTATAAATAAAACCTGCATACGAAATAGTCGGATAGTGCTACTGCACTCCCCATTGTCATCAGGACCCCTGTGGCCCACTCTAATTAGCTTCAGGTTTCAGTCTATATATACTGTATACTACTATAAAAATACGACCTTCGCTAGAGTTTGCGTTGTCTTTTACGAGTCATTATACCCTATTAATAACTGTTCACAGTTATTGCCAAAAAAGACTGATACGAGAAAAACTATCCTTAAGCAAAAAATATTGCCTAACACATTAGCCAAGTTCGATCAGCTTTAACAGCATTAGCAGTCGAAAGGCGACCTCCGCATTTGAACACAAAGCAGCGACAAAGAACAAAATCATCAGCAATAGCTGATGTTGTTTCGGTATTGACTTCCGGTCAAGTGACCGGAATGAGTAGTGCACACAATCGATTAAATTGACACATTATAGAAATGTCGAAGAGGTTATGGTTCTTAGGAGGCTGAATTGACAGCATCTCGAACAACAGCACCGCCAAAGTAAACCCTTAGAGGTGTGGGGGACGAATAAATAAACCGCAGCCGGACAGAACGTACTTCGAAATGAAGGACAAAGATTTAAAATGTCATCGGATTTCTGCCAGCTATTAGGTGCAAACGACGTTTTTCATACACAATGAATAGTGCCCATATGAATACACTCCCTCAGGCTCTATCCTTCTGGCGTGATTTTGTTATTACGGTGATTTTTCACCGCCTCTATTTTTGCTATGCTGCTACATTGTTCCCTACCATCGCCATTTCAGCTGTGATAGCTCCTGCATGATAATAGTTATGACGGTAATGATGCTGCTACTGATGATAATTATTATGATACTGATATCGGCGTTAGCGTTACCCATATACGGTAACAGGGCGGAACCAAACTGCCTCAGAAAAATCGTCGGCCATTTTGAACAGCTTCGCTTGTATCGGCCGGGCTGCAATATCTGAGTCGATAAAACTTGCATCGTACTATCTCAATAGACTTGACTCTGGGCCAAAGACTCCTCCGCCCCCAGCGGCCCCAACGTCCTCCGCTTCTCGCCTCCATATCTCTGCATCCCTAACAAAGCACACCCCAGTGCAACGGGGGCAGCAATGGTCTGCTCCGTAAATCGAAGTTTCATAAAATCGCGCGTCCTGCGATCGCGTGTGGTTTCGTTTGCAGAAGTCTGCACTTGTCTTCGTCGAGCCACGGAAATCTGTCTGTTGGCCGACACTGAAATAAGGGTATCGCCGCCGGGGAAAGCGGTGGCTGTGCATTTACCCAACTGATCAGCAAAACGTTATTTGCTGGATTCTACTTACCTGCCCAGAGTACGTTCATATGAGATCTTTCTGTTGCACATGCAGGTGAAAAATATTGTAGCAACCTACGCTGGTCTAGGTTCAAGGTGGCGGTGTGTCTCGGCAGTGCAGGACCGTTTGCGCGTCAGCTGATCTGTTATATTGCTCTGATTCTCTAATAATGGCTTTTATTGTTGTTTACTGATGTTCGTCATTGACATCGTATATTAAAATCGACCGATGATCTATCTCTTAGCAAATTTACTTATGGCCACGTTTGTTTACGTGTGTTGCTACTACTGCTACAAATACTACTCTGCGTTATTGACCTATAAAAGAAGATACTATATGGGTGGCAGTAAAAAAGCAGGGGCTTCCGTAGCGTTATTTTGAATCTAAGCCGCCGTTTTGCTACTATTTGCAACGCCACCACTCGCCGAAGCGGCGACGGCAGTTCGATATAGCCGCACATTTTAAAATTTCGGACGCTAATCTCCCTTTTGCAGCCATCAGCCTTATCCTAGGAACAATAGCGGCGAGGG
This sequence comes from Varroa destructor, assembly GCF_002443255.2. NCBI lineage: Eukaryota > Metazoa > Arthropoda > Arachnida > Mesostigmata > Varroidae > Varroa > Varroa destructor. The sequence goes on along the minus strand of NW_019211455.1, from coordinate 47,492,283 downwards.
TCCGACAGGAAAGGAAAATCATCATCACTTCGTTATAGCTCTACACCGTAAACGGATTTGATCGACAACAAAAAACAAATCTATTCATATTCTATAGGTGTAGATATATCACAAATAGACACACATGCAGCTAGACTGACTAAAACAGGAGTCACGTTCAACTGTAGTAGTTGTTGATGTTATTGATGTTGTTAACAGTAAAATGTTAAAGACATTCGTTTTCGGCAAAAGATAGAAACGCAGACCTACTTATAGTATGTGTGTATGCCCAAAAAAAAACTTTGTTAGCTACTGCGTGGAACTCTACTCTATAAAAAATAGACTGATTAGCTCATCCGACGCTAAAAAAATCGTAATTCAGGGCGCGGATTTTGATTCATCTATTTCATAACCACACACGTTCGATGCTTCGTATCGGAGCTAGAGTTATCGGGACAAGTTTGTTACCGCTTGCTCGTCCAGAGCCTTCCTAGCACATCTACTGACGTTTTTTTTTCACACCTGTTCCGCGACCAGCGAGCGCTCGCTTTTGAAAAGCTAGGAATGGGGTTGCCTTTTGCTTAAACCTGACTCGTTATCGCTGTCGACCCTTTACGATTAAAAATAATAGGATGATATGTTCTAGTATACGAGATCTCCGCTCTCTAATGTTGTTATTAGGGTTCACCTTCCTTAAACTTCGCTTAACAGTGAGGACTCTAGTTTTGCACGAAATGTGCCGTCGTGATAGTGTGCACTGAATAACCTGTTCGCCTGCGAGGTACAAGTAACGACCTCGGTTCGAACCCGGGCATACAGTAAGTTCGTTTCATGCCGGCGGGAGCCAGCTGCCTTCCTTCTTCTGTCTTCTTTAACGGATGAAATTCCTTAACTCCGTAAGGGCCTTAGGTACCGGGCATAAAATATGGGAGGAAAATTTCATAAACTATGTTGATGACCGAAAGCGACATGTGCTCCCACGATCGTCAAAACTTTATAATATTCATTATTTTTATGTCATCATATAATTTTATATATTGAATGAAGTTCTTTAATTGCTTTCATGAATTGGCATTGGCTAAACTGTGTTAATTTCAATCGTCTATAAAATGAAAATCGCTGAGATCGGGATCGAATTAACTGCCGCAATACAACGGAAATTTTTATGTGAATATATGTTTCTTTTCTTTACATTTCAAGGACCGGCAGGTCGGCGCGAGTGTTCATTCTAACAGCGAACATCTGAGTGAAATAGTCTAGACGTTTATAATTAATAGTTACAGGAATACCCATCAAATCACTTTAATTTTAAGGAAAGCATTTAAAAAAGGTTGAAGAAGATTTCCCAATAAGATGAAACTTTTTTAAAGCTAAATTAAACACTTGTCGAATCAAACAATTAAAGTCTGACATTACCCAAAATTCTGAATGTAATAGAAGGACGTTCTTTGAGCTAATCATAAAAAAGCAGATTCAGTTTTGTTAGGATCGCATATTAGGGGTCTCAAGTTCTGTGTCTAAGTGGCTGATTTACAAAATATTCTTTTAAGTCAAAGATCTGTTTTCAATTTAAGTGGGAAACGGTCCGTATTTACGTAAAAGTGGCATGAAGTACCCATTGAATGAATGAAACAAGCCGTTGATAACACAGTAATAAGCGCATCGGCAATCCTTGCCTACTGTTTTGAAAATCTGCCGAGTATTTGCCCCTTGGAGGCCTACTTAGAATACATGGGCTTAGCACTCACAGAAGAAAAGGCTAAATTAACGGAACCCCTTGAGGCCCACATTTTGCAACATATGATGGCCTGAGGCAGAGGTTCGGAAAAGATAGATTTGCGTTTTATATATCTAGCTGGGGCATTCTTTTATCAATACTATATCATTGTGCCACAACATTAGTATATGTTACCACACAATAGCTACAGCAGTAACGAACGAATTAACGTTTGTCACTGCCAGTAGGTTCGGCGGCTTCAACCCGTATGTAAAGCTATCTTGATGATCATTGTCGTGAGTACATGTCTATATGATAAGCCATAGTCTATAATGTCACGTATCCAGGGAAAGGATTACTGTTTGTAAACTATGTGTCTAATTGCGGAGAGCACGTGGTAGGTTTTGAGGAAGATTAAATAAAAAATTCTATTCCTCCGATGAGTGTGGCAAGGCCAGCCAAACAAGGCCTTCCATAAGCACTGTTCTTGAATAAACTGATAGCTCAGCATTTGTGTTGTAATCGACAGGAGTACTCAAGATAACCAACTGGGCAAACTGATCAAATAGGGCAGTCGAGCACCATTGAGTGGTATATCCCTCATAAAAACAATGGCCATTGAGATGATTCGAATGTCTGTGTTGACCAATATTAGAATACTACGAGGCATGTCTTCAACATAATGTACAAATGTAGAAGTGGCATCAGGGCATCATCGTTAGAGATGCGTTGCACGGTTAGAAATGCTGAGTAACGCAATCATTTGCCGTTCTTCTGCTACTTCAATAGTATCTTCAACTTGCTAGAGACTTTTTACATGTTACGCAATCGTTGTAAGTAGGGAGTGATAAAAGATATATTATAGACAGCATGAAATAGTAGGATATCAATGGAAAAGTGCTTGACGATATGACATGCTCCAATAACTGAGGTCTCCTCCATACGCACTTAGTAGTATCTAGCTGGCTAGTTTCAGTGATCTTCTCGTCGAAAAATACTTCATCGAAGAAGATATATATTTAGATGTGAACCTGGTTGTCCTCGAACTACCTAGGAGCTATTTTGGCCACTATATTAGAAATATTGAAAATCGTTTAGAAATAGCACCCTCTATCTGGAAGCGATAATAATAAGTATCAGGAACATACTGCATAAGTACGTACGTGTAACTCACGTAATTGTCAAGCTGGTCAGATATTCGTTTCAATTTTAGTTTATACATGGATACAGCGTATTGGCACACTTAATCGTAGCCTTTTTGTTACACAGTCGGATTCATCAAGGATCTTTAACAGCAGTCACAAAAGGCCGAGCCTTAGCGGTAGGGCAAGCGGCGCCATATCATGCCAGTTAAATAATAATTCGATGTAATAGTTTAAAAATAGTTCCGAAAGGCTTTAGTCGTCAAGAAGCAAATAATTAGAGGAGGTGGGGTGAATAACATATTATATATCGAAAATTTCCAATTGTTATTTTAAAAGCTTTAAAGGCTTAAGTATTATATATATATATATCTATATATA
>NW_019211455.1:47396868-47488964 GCF_002443255.2 Varroa destructor | reverse complement strand
CTGGTCAGATATTCGTTTCAATTTTAGTTTATACATGGATACAGCGTATTGGCACACTTAATCGTAGCCTTTTTGTTACACAGTCCGATTCATCAAGGATCTTTAACAGCAGTCACAAAAGGCCGAGCCTTAGCGGTAGGGCAAGCGGCGCCATATCATGCCAGTTAAATAATAATTCGATGTAATAGTTTAAAAATAGTTCCGAAAGGCTTTAGTCGTCAAGAAGCAAATAATTAGAGGAGGTGGGGTGAATAAAATATTATATATAGAAAATTTTCAATTTTTTTTTTAAAAACTTTATATAGATAAAAATTATATATATATATATATATATATATATATATATATATATATATATATATATATATATATATATATAGTATGCGCTAAGACAAGTTGTCCGTGCATGCATGTATATTAGCTGTCAACAGATCAAGGGATAGAACACTTCATATGATTTTGCCAATATGCGCTAACGAAGGAACAAATCCCATCAAGAAGTCTGTGAAACTATGCCCACACTTTACACAGGGATCCGAATGGATATATAACGATTTCGCGAAGTCATTAGATGGCAAGATAAGATGATACGTATACACCGCACGATCAGCAACTATTTCAGACGCAATAAATACACTAAATAGAATATATTCTTGCACTGCGTTTACCATTGAATCAGACAATGGGCCTTAATTCAGGTTATCTCAATTAACCGCCTTTGTAGAATCGACGAGAGCGCAATACCTTGGCACAGCTCTATTTCATTTGTCATCTAACAGCTTAGTTCCACGGTTGACTGAATCGTGTGAGCGAAGCTACCGGAGACACACGGTAAAATCACATTAATTTTACTGATCCTTTTCTCTCTGGGAACTGGTCCTGCGTTTTACAAAATTTATTCTTCCGTGTGAGGCAAAACCTCTTGGATCTTTTTACTAGAGAAAATGGAATAACCATTTCGACAAACAGAGCGTAGAAGGCAGCAATCTAGACACGGTTTTGATTGTCGCTATAGTGTTAAAAAAAAAAAGAAAAAAAAAAGATTTTTTTCATGGAGGAGAAAGGCTATAGGATAGAGACCTCAGCTTTTGTTTTACCCTCACTGGCTGAATTCCCTAACCAGCTAAAGAAGACATGTTGGAAAGGCTTGCTCGAATAACGTAAGAGTAAAATATATAATCTATATGCCACGATAATGAATTGAAGTGCCGAAGTGATATGCCTCACTTCACAGGTTCACGAAAACGATACAGCCAGCCACGCCGAATTAACCGCTTCGAATCATGAGAGAAGCTTAACCTGAACTGCGACTGGTGCTCTTTGCTCTCAGAGGGCTTACCATTGCTATAAGTACGCGGATCATTTGGGGTAAGGCGCTGCAAATCATGCTCTTCATAAATACATCTGAGGAACTAGCGCATCTCTCAGCCTTTTTGTATGTAGGACCTGTCAGGCTACAGTCTAGATATACATGATTCTTTTGTGTAATCGTATGATACTAAATCATCTGCATATGCAGTTAGAATAGACCTTTCTAAGTACTATTTCAACCGAACTCTTCTATCGGTTAACGTTTGACGCTATCCGCCTGTCGTCTATTACGCGACGTGACTATGATACTCACGCTGATCGACCATTGCACAACAAGCATCCATAAGAGCTCACTAAATTTGACGTCAGACACCATCTAGGCGTTAATCTTAACGTCCCGAACATATACGGCTTTATAAGATAATGGCTTTATTTTGCACGATTATAGTCTTTATTATAGCGCCCAGCGGTAACCTCATTCACCTAGTTCATTTAGAGGGTGTGTGTCATTACCTAAACCGTTGGCAGTAACGAATCGACGCCACTTCACTTATTAACATGACATGGAAATGATAATGGTGCCCTGGTTGTAGTTGGTCAACTTCAATACAACGCCCATGAGCTTCAATTATCTTCGACGCAATGTTTCTTCTACGGTCGGAATCATCAATCCGCAATTGCTACCGTAAAAATATGAGACGGCACCACTGGGAATAGTATCGTTACCAAGGGGCAGGCCATATGGTGAAGTGGCCTAGTTTTAATAGTGAAGATAGTTTTATCGTTATGAAGTGTTGCATCTATATTCTAGAGTGACACTGCCTTAAAATTCGTCCCGCCTGACAACTGTTCAATGACGGAATGCAGTTATAGCAGCTTCTGTTAGACTTTATTAAGAAGAGACAAACAATTCACACTTTTCGCTTCATAACTTCTATTGGCGTAATCAGTTCAATTTTGATCAACTGTGCTTGTTTTTTCTTCAAGATAAATTACTTCCAATAGCAGTGAGATGCACCACCGGCGGAATTGCCAAATCTGCACTTTTCCTAGTCTGAAAACATTGAGAGCCTTTTAACATTCTTACAAGGGTCCGCACAATTAGAGTTCCACGGATCGTATTTGACCGATGCGTTCATAAATGAATCTAAAACGTTATTCTGTTAGTTTTCATTTAAAATGATCATCTTATTTGAATTTCAAGGAAAATACCTAAATTGGATGTTCGACTCTTCAGCCAGTATCCAACTGCCTGACATACCGCTGTGGCAAGCTAAGAACGTATCTGTAAAAGCACTTTATAGAATCATGTAAAGCGTTTCGGGGAGGCGATAGGGTGGTTTTGTCTAGTAATAAAGAATCATTTAGGGCCTAAATTCCAAACAGCGATCTGGCTAAGCTTGTTCTGTGTCCAGATAGAAAGGTATCTAGAGATAAGCAGACTGCGTATGTAGTTCTTTAGTAGGAGAAGGCGGACTCTCTTGAATAGACGACGTCTGTGATAGTCGTTTGTTTGTTTGGATTCAGCCTGGCACCAGTCGTGGCACTGGCCGATTATTGGTGCGACGATGGGTCGATTTATATTAACAGCCGGCATTAAATATACTTAAGAAAAAACCGCATAGTTTGACTGATTCTGCAGACAAATTGGGGAACGTTAGAGCGGTCAACTTACGACAGCAGCTCTACGAAGGACAACTTGTACGTCGAATTAGGCCACGCAAGCCCTTCTAGGCAAGATTTTCGATTCAATAGGAATTTTAGCGGAAAACCATTTCGAAAAAACGGTAAATGAACACGCAATGATTCTGGTGTCATAGCGTGATGTTAATTCATTCGCTTAAATGTACTGAAAGCAAAATCGGTGTATGTGCATGCGTGATGTAAGGCGTCGTGCTTTTATACAGCCGACTTTTTTTTTACCCATAGCTCAACTAGGTCCGTCTTTGCTACCAGTCGCCTACAAGAGTATGGAATGATGTCAACACGAATGCTTCCTCGTTCATTATTATTAGTAGTGGGTATGTGCTGTGAACGAGAAAGTCAAACAAGCCTCATAGACGTAACTGCTTATATGGCCCCCAGTTAAAGTTAACTCTGATTAAGTTTTTTCGGTTCAAGCACAATTTTTACTTGTTCATAGGATAGATGCGGTGTGCTGAGATCCTTACTTTGTCATCAGGCAGTTCAGGTCATGATGGACATTTAATAGAAGTTGTAAAAGGCCAAAGGTGCGATAACAAAACGACCCCTAATCATTTCGTATTAGTTGAATAGTAACCGTTTTGTTCGGTGATATCGGTTTGTATACATTCGATCTCGAGATGAATTCATGATAAGGAGATACTTTTACGTTTTGGAACCAATTTCTACAGCTACATCTCTAAGTGGATTAATTAAAACAAAGGTCTAACTTACATACCCGATGTTGAACTTGTTGTTCAGTTTCGGCTATTTTTATAGGCGAGGCGTTATATGCGTTAGCGGTACCGAGCGGAGCGATAACGGCAAGAAGTACCATAATAACGAGTTCTACTTCTTCGATAGTTGAATCGGTAACCATGTTGAAATGCTACTTGAAATCAACTACACCATATCAGCTACAATATCGCATGGCTTCATTTGTATGTCATTAATACGATGAACGCTTCTGTTTGTGTGGTATAAAGTGTTGCAATAAAATTTTACTATTGTCGTAATTATTAATGATCCTAAACATGAAGGTTAAAATATATGTTATAACATTTTACTGCCCTTCTTTTGTTTATAACCATAAGTGAGGATATTTGAATTTTCATAAGGTGCACGTGTTTTTTTTATTTTATTAGATGCGAATAGACATATCATTTTATCTGTTTTTTTTTTGAATGTTTATGCGATCATAGACAGAATTACTTTCATAAATGTGTACTTACCAAAAGAAACAAGAACTGTTTGCTGGGTCTATCCAGCGGAACCTTGCTTGTTTTGCAGGTCGAAGTGCCTCTTCATGCTCTCAGGAGTGCAGCTCAATGAACTTTTTGGCAGATTCGAACCGAATTTAAATGTAAAACACTTAGGACGCATACATGTGAGGAAATTTTTTATTGGACATGTGTAAAAATTGCTTATTTGTAACAACTGTATGAAACTTAGCAGCAAAGCTCGTTTCGAATCCCGGCCTAAAATAGGATTAACTGCAACTTCCGTCTGCAGCGTTCGGCATATTTAGGACAGATCATATTTTGCCATATAGCGTTTGGGTCGATTCACCTATCAAAGTACATGCTATGCTCGAACGTTTTGCGGGAATTAGTTACAGAACAGATGTAATATTGTCAATTGATACTGGTTAACTACTGTGTAGAGTTTATTAGGTCAGTTAGCTCAGCGGATCTCTAAATAGTATATCGCTTATCATTAAATTGAGAGCACAAAGCGTGATCCTGACAAATAAAACAAAACATCTACGATCTTGTTCTTTTTTTGTGACAAGGCCATGAGACGATATGAGAACCTTTTTTTCGGCTACCTATTTTAGGGCGAAACACTTTCTATGTATCCGAATGTGTTAACTTGGCAGAGAAAGCGTGCTCGGTAACGGGATATTTTCATCGATTGAATCTACGAGTTGAAACGGCTTGTACATTATGGAACTTTCCGTGAAGTACGCCAGTAGCTCCCAATAACAATAACAAACGCTTTTGGCTCGATACACTTTCGTTGGTCACAGCAGAAACACCAATGGGGTGCGGGTTTTTCTTGGCTATTTCAATACGGATGGCGTTTTCCACATCTAAACACAAGCTGCTCTTCAGTGGAGCTATTCAATTCATTCGGCAGAAAAATCGGTAGATGTCGTTTTTGCCTCGATGACATAGAGCCCCATACTACGATACGATCTGTATATGCATGCCGAAATCGCTGTCAATTTCGAACGTCTTAAGTGCCACGCCCTTTGACGTCGCCAGTCGTGAGGCAGGCTAGTACGCAAATAACACTTTCGGACCACTAACAGTTACCCAAGCCAAGGCCGAGACGAGCTCTGGCAGAAAACTCCAGTAGAACCTCTGGATCGAGGAACGAGGCGATTATTGGCAGTACGCCGTGTGTACTCCACGAATACGCTCAGTCATCTAAGTAGATCATGATATACTCTCCGAGCTTACTTATTCCGCGAAAACGTATCAATACAGTAATCGTCGGGGTTGCCGAATCATTGGATTTGATCTGATTGCTACCACGGTAATCGATAAGCATGGCGCACCCAACAATCGGATTGTTGCTAAAATCGGTACTAATTGTCGGATCAGTTCCTGTTTACTGTTCCTGAAAGCAGCTTTACGCTAGCGGAGGGATGAGTAATTTGTAGGATATCTCGTGTATCTCAGAAAGACATTACGTTAAATTAGCAGCTGTGCATGATTAGAATACGAAGTCACTTCTAGTATACCTTGATCAAGGAACGAATAGCTTTTAAAATTGCTAAAACTAGAATCGTTCCCCGCCGATTGCTTACAGATAGTTTATATCTTAGGTAAAAGGATATCATCTAGTTAAAATTGTATGTGGTACAGGAGCTTGCAGGCTGAAGAATAGCTAGTCGAATCGAAACGTTTGTTTTCTTTTCAGCGTTGAAAGCCTTAGGGTCATTATCAAAAGTTTACTAATTCTAGAACTCCATGCTTAATCCATGCGCTAGTAGAAGTAGTCTCAAACCTTCCTTTATGAACGCACTAAAATTATTATTTTCTTTAAATTTCAAAGAAAAACACCCACATTCAATATTCTAGAATTTGATTGATATAATATTATCCGAATTTAGCCAATCGTGGCACTTACGTTAAGTAAAATACAATAAAATAAAGAATCATATCAAAACATAACATAGACACATTCAGCTCACATTACATACATTAACTAACAATATGGGTTAAAATTACAAATTAAAAAACAAAGAAGAAAATAAAGTGAACGTAATGAAGTTAAATAAAAAACAACTTGTCCTTATTGCTTCATCTCGATATTTAACTCACAATGACAGTTCAGTACAATGTACATTTGAAATCTGCATATATTAGGCTGTTACAAGCAGATGTCAAACTAAATAACTTTTTAGCTAGTTCGGCGAAAATGACCCATTTTTTGTATTATTAAAGGTAGTTTTATCTATTTTCTAAATGCTGGTTTCTGGGCAGCTGTATACATATTTGCGTCTTCATATATAGTTCCGAAGTATGTGGATAGTAAGGTTTGCCTATCAGCAGTTGCCCTGATATTAGATCGAATGAATAGCCGCGTTAGAAACAAATTCGTGTTTCCCTTTGCCCAATTTAGGGAGTGATTGAGATACGGCGATCATATGCGGCGCTGTTCTGAAGTAAGCAAATGTCGATTACTGTGCCAATGGTCCATGAGAAGTGTCACTTAGGAAACGTGGGACAGTGAGTTGCATTTACCAATTCATCGTCAGCAGCTATCGCATAGCAGCAGATGCCCCTGCTCGATTTCAAAACCCGCCGGATTCTGTACGTGTATATATATATATGATGAACTTGTCGGCACTAATGCAGTAAATATATATATATATATATATATATATATATATATATATTTACTGCATTAGTGCCGACAAGTTCATTCTTAGACATTTTAGCAAAGTTTAAACATGAGCACTTTTCGATGCAATTGCCCTATCCACTAGCATTCGGGCTAAAACACTTTATGGACGCTGATTTAAATCCTACTCTCAGCACATGGCGTACTATACGTATGATTGGGAGCAAGCACGCAAATATATTATTTGCCTTTGATGAACTTCATTTCTGTAATAAGTCTTCGCAACCCGTGTATCTTCACATACGTATTTAACTGACCATATAGCAGATAATTACGTCTGGCCCTCCCCAACACATTTATTCTTTGTTTTAATGCAAACGTACGCTTCATAATTATTCGGACGCCTTTTAGCGTGTCAAGCAAGCTACACAGAAATACACGTATAGATAATTGTCCGCTTCCATCCCGCGGCCTCTGTCGTCATCGTAGGATGATGACTGCTTCACATGCCGACACTAAACGCACTTTACAAACAATTTATATACAAAACGGTTTGATATTTGTCTCTCTCGTATATTTGCTTCTTTTTGTGTTCCGCCTTTTACCTACCATTGATGCTTTACCGATCCATGTTCCGCGTATTACGTGGACTCCTGCAGTGAGATTGCAGCAGTTAATTTCAATTCTGTTCTACGTAGGTGCAGCGTTGGCACTCACGTAGTTATATTATTGTCGCTGATGCTGCTCGTGGCTGGCTAACTAACTGACGCGACCGAGCGATGTAACAGTACGCGGATCGGGGACGACAACAAAAACACTAATACCACTAGCTACAACAACAGTATCTGTAATATCGCCATCGTTATTCAGTGGAAACTTACGCAATATCTTCACACAGCTGAATTGATTGGCTTCGATACATGTAGCTGGCCTGCGACTGTGCTGCCGCTACTGCAGTTGCACGGCTCCTCGCGATCGGAACGCTTTGCGGAACTCCTCAGCTGCCGCACCTATTTTCGCGAAGCGACGTCTGTCAGAACAGTACACGAGGCCGTGGCGAATGACGTCTAGCCTACGAAAACGGTATGCGTTACAGGAACACCAGCGGGTGTAAGAGGGTTCAATGGATGAAGAGAATAGACGCAGAATTGAACTAATGGATCATCGTCATCATCAGCATCGATCAATCAATGATCATCATCATCATCGTCAGGTGCGTTTCCGTGGGAAGGTTCGTCGAATGGGTATCATGTGAAATGGACAATGCATGTGTATTCTTTGTTTGTCTATTTCGATTAAGTATTTGAGTTTTGTTACGTGGAAAATCCATTATCCGTTACCCGCCTTACTGCTGCGGTATCTGACCAGATGCTCGAATATGTTTTCGGCGTGCTTGTTTATTAGCATATAGGAATAGTGTACGTACAACATATGTAAATAAATACATTTTTTTTTTATAGTAAATACGAGTCCGTGTTAAAAGCTTGCTAGCAAATAATGACACAAACAAGATTGAGTGAGTAAAAATTGCAGACATTTGATTGTCAATTGTACATATTCGGTTACTGGACATCAGTCAATCCTTTTTTTTTCACTGTTGAGCCGTTAAGTATTTGCTCTGTGCGGATGTATATTGAATGATTTCATATCGTAATATATAACACAACTAGCGCTTTTTACTTTTTCCGAACTCGCTGCGCCTCTGTGTCCGCTTCTAGATAAACTCAAGGCGATTCGGTACTACCTACAGACTTAAGCGTACGCGATAGAGGAGACGCCGCACGTTCTATGCAGTACAAACAATTAGTCTTCCGTTAAGCTTAGCCAGCCGCAATCAATTCCCAACACGGTGACAACGATTCTGTATTTTCGTCTATACACCTGTACACTACGGTAATGTTTTCTGCTAGAGACGCACCTTCAATCAACTAATTTCTTCAAGCATAATATGGCGTCTATTCGAAATCTAACACTTTGGTATAGACATGGACGAATCAAGCCATTTAAAACATTTTATCAACAGTCCACTATGGCGATTGTTCACTTATACGAAAAACAAATTCACATGAAGAACAGATTACACGTCAACGGAAAGTCCATGTCATATGCCTGAGGTGCTTCTGGTTTCGGCGAACTGATGCCCCCTACGACGGCGGACTTTCTATTGTTTTTTTTATTCAGACGGGTGACGTGTTGCGCAGCTTCTGATTGTAAACGATGGCCTAACCAACAGCCGCCATCTTCAATTACTGCGACCTTCACATGCATTCGTATTTGAGCTCCGGCAATTTGTAGCCGAGTGTGAATACAAAAGGTCATTTCGTTCCCCTTCCGCCCTACTGGGTTTCGGCTGGACAATCCGAACCGATCAAATTGGTCATTTTATCTCTTTCCCATCCACGCGGATGACTGTGGATTGACTGCCTATATGTTGTTCCGCAAAAGCAATGTCACGACACCGCCGGACCGCGCACTCCAAAACACTCACATGACTCACTTCGCTACTCCTCGTTGAGAGTCAATCAGGTAGCTTGTTCATCCCTCGATTGTGCAGTCATTGACTGTGCGTTTCTGTATTTCAATTCAGCACTTTTAGCTATTATATTTATGTAAACAAGTCCTCGAAATCAGCTTGTTTTTGGACATAGCGCTAAGAACCCCATTAAAAATCTAGCTGGACTGGGTCTTGCTGAACTTATCCGGGATTTTTCCTACGTACCTGTAAAACGGCATAGCAAACGTACAAGCAATTACTAACTTTAAAAATACTCCCTCATTCTCTTTTTATTCTTAATACCTTATTTTACCGATTATTAACATCTAGTAGGAATCTCTCCCGACGCTAAGATTTGACCCGTCGTGACAACATGCTTGCTCGTTATGGAAACGCATTTGGAGACATGCGAATTAGTTCAGACTACGAAGATCAAGGAGATGCGAAATTGTCTACACCCGACATCTGGTCTAAACTCGCTTCATTTCGTGCTGTGAGCGGCCAGTCGTTAAAGCAATATTTAGCAGAGGTAGTACTGGACGTAAGAACAGAAAGGTTGTTTTTTTCGGTTCCTTAAAGTCGTCCGTCTAGCGCCATTGCTTGTCTCTGGCGTTCATAATGGCTTCTCTAGGCTTTCGCAACTTAATTTGCCTATTGGTCAGAACAGCTTCAAGATGACGCATGACGCTGAGGCCAAGATATTTAAGTGTGTTCTGTCTGTTGAAATTGTTTAGCGCGCAGGGCTCTCACGAAGTCTTCGAGGGCCTTGCAGCAACGACAGCAATATCAATAAGAAGATTATAAAGGGCAAATGGAGGCAACAGAACCCCAGAATAAGAACGGCAAAGAAAACAAGATCTGCGAACTTGGGGCAAGGAGCGAAAAAATACGAAATATCAGAAAACGAACGAATACTTTAGCTTGTAATATTTGTTAAATAGTGGAATCAGTGAACGATGAGTATGGCGGCTCTATAAGGTGAACGAGATGTGAGGAATACCGAGTTAAAATAGAAAATGGGTATAAGATGCGACGAAGATAGAAAACACGAAAATTACGAAAAGATGACAACGTAGAAAAAAACTGTTTGCCGCGATATTGTTGAGATTTCGGCTTATATAATTGATTAATGGTCTAAATATTGAGCACCGGTCGGATAAATGATGAGCTTCTCCCGTCGCATTGCCCCACATCTCGACAGTTTACTAATAACGTTGACAACGTAGTTTTTTTTTTCGATCTATAAATCTGTTTAGAAATACTTTGAAGAACTAGAACATGATAAAGTTGCTCATGAGACTACCTACGTAAATCTCTGTGTAATCTTATTACGTTCTGTAGTTGGGTTCAGATTAGGTTCAATTACAGGTTACTATCATTCGCTGATCGAAATCGCTAATTTTTCGTTATTTAATAATAATAATTTGTTCGATGCTGTGCGAACGAATTCAAACGCTTCCTTTGCCCTTAGTACACCAGTTTCGATGTTAAGTGTACACACCTCGAGAGATTGTCAGAAACAATAGAGCTGAACCGTTTTTTTGTCGATGGCTATGTAGATGGTAATAAAGTAAATTTAGTTAACTAATAAAACGCTTTATTTACACAAATGGGTAGCTTTGTTAATTAGAATAGACAGTCTACTCGAAGACTACGCTAACATTTTCTGGTTTGAGTAAAGTAAAATTTATTGATTTCAACCGAAAGTTAAATTGTTCTCACGATAACGATAGATAGCAACACTTTTTTATATTTTGTTATTCTATCACATTCTATGGCATGATTTAAATTCTTTATAATTGTCCGGAAATTATAATAGACAAACACATACGTCTGGGGACTATTCGAAACAAAGATATTATACTCAAAGATTTTTCGCGCTCTTATAATGCACTCAGAGTAGGTAGATAGGATATCTAGATGGAAAAAGACAAATGATTAAACAAAGGCAAAATAAATTCTTAAACATCATACAGATATATCTAACCGGGAGCCGGCTGCATAAATTAATGAGACAACATACGAGAAAACTTTAACTGACTCAACATCACGCCGACTTGAAGAGATAAATGCCTTTTACAAAAAAACACCCCTGCAACGGACAGTGGTTAACAGCGCATCATCAGCCCCTCGTTTGTCCTTCCCGACAACGAACTTAAATGACCAAATCGAAAAATAAGCATTGTGTCTTCTTTCAGTCTACTTTCAACGGAACTGATAGAAGCAAATGTGAGGCCTCGCCCCTGAGTTAATTCTACTATTCTTCACGAAATCGATGAACATTTCAGACGAATGATAAAATGATTTTGGTGCTTTTAGATGACTGCAGCAATAACAATCGCAATAAAACTGGCGCCAACGTACTGGCAATTTTAATAAGGTCGTTCTTGGTTCCATCGTCCACTTAGTCCTTCCGCTGCGCAAGTGTTTCTTATAATATGCCAGGATCAAAAAGACTGCGATGTATGTGATGAAGACAAGCGTGCCTTTGCCCATATCATTCGTGTATGCAACACATAGGACTTTCCATAAAATCCTTAAATAAAAAAATGAAGTGTTTAACAAAATCTGAGACCATTGTATTCCTTTGTCGTTCGCGCAATAGGAGTTCATCTAAGCGCTTTTATTCAGCGTGAACAAGTGACGATGTAAAATCCCACGAGGGAACATGACGCGATCCGGATGCGGCAGCAGGGGCTTTGATGAAGTCGTGGAACTATAGCGCGCTCAAGCGCAAGTGTTACGTTAGAGCAATGGGAGGTGAAAGAGTAGGGGCAAGGAGTACTATCTAATATTACTCCTGATAACAGCTTACTGGTGATAACCAAGTGCAGCTCAGAAATGATATTTAATAAACGGTGATGAATTGAAGTCGTGAAAAGATCGTTAGGGCGTCCTAGTCACGAAAAAGTGCAATTAGGTCAACTCGTTTCTAAGGAAATATATATGTCAAACGAATCGAATTTAATTCAGTTATTTTTACTCATAATAGGCATTGTTGTTACGGTCAACAATGTAAACGATATAGAGGTCCAATCTTAAAAGTCTATACATATAGGTAACAACACAGTATCACAGGATAGGAGTAAACATATGTTAAATTAAAACACTTTGCGACATGTAAATTCAGTTGCAAATGTATCCAATTATCTTTAGTCTATAGGAGATATCTGTCAGGACTTGCCCTGCTATAGATCGAAGTTTGCTGGGAGATGAACAAGTACCTGTTGGAATCATTGTATAGACGTGCTTTATCTATGTGGTGCAATCAAATGTGCTGTATATAGTAAAACGGATTTTTAACAAATCTCCAGCATTAATCCAGTTTAATATTGTTTTGAGTCCAATATATTTTGACATCCAACCAATAAAGACATGATTGAGATCTACGAGGACACATGAATCTATACCGTCATGCTATTAGTTAGCCTTTATGTTAGTTTTTTAAGTTTCAAGTTAAAATTTGAGTGAAGAGTTACAGGACAATAATACATCTTCCCACGAACAGGACAATGCAAAAAAGTGCTTTCCACTGGAACTTCAAACATAAGATATGGTAATCAGCGATATCTGATGAGGACAACTGTTTATTACGATCCTTTAATATTGATGTTTACTTCTAAATATAGTCCTATACTCATAAGGCGTGTACCGACAGGGTAATGCTCATGTGATTACCTTTTAGTGCTAGTTGAGTAAATTGCAACTGTCTTTTTGTTAACTTACTCAAATAGAACGTAAGCTTATAATCAAACGTGTTTTGACGATACACAAATTACTAATAAAATTGCTGGTGCAGTTATTTTACTTCTATTGAATGCCTTTGTTTTTGTACTCCTAGAGCTTACACAGTTACACCGTGCTTATTTGAAGAAAACCCGCGAAAAGTATCGTAAAAAAAATACAATACTTTATCTATGAAAACAGATTTTGGGATTTCCAGGCTTACTTTCTACCACAAGATCAACACTTTTGTAAATTGTCTTTAACATCGATAGGGTCGGTATCAACGGCTTGTGGAAAAATAAATAATTAGAATTACATTTCCAACAACATTTGAATACACCATTTTTACAGACATTTTATTCAAACATTTCTCTATTTATTAACATTTCTCTAAAAAAACTATTTATTGATGTTCTTAAATGGAAAATACGCTAAAAAATATAATCCGGGTCCGCGGTACAAATGCGGAAACAAAACCATAGTCAGCTGAATTGAAGAAAATGCACGTTTGTGGTTTAAGCTAATTGTACAAAATTAATGGGTGGCTGGGAGGTAATGAATCAGGTATAATAGACAAAAGTATTTATGGCCAAGTGTATCTCGACCAGCTTGAAATTAAAACTTAATTAATTCATAACAGTTAGATACGTTAATGATATTGTAATTATTAATTTCTAATAATAATTATTCGCACACGTAATAAAGTAATTTTTTCTGTCAAATAAAAAAAATGATCAAAAAACCATTTTGAATGGTATCCGCAAACAAATAATTTAACAAATTTTTATTTTTAACAAATTTTAATTTTTAACAAATTACTCCAATGTATTTGGCGCTACTGGTACTTAAGTTACAAGTAAGTTTGATTCCTGAGGCTCTTTTGGGTAGATATATTTCTCTTGTAAACCTTAATGAAGGATTGTCTTCACTCATGAAAATTACCAGAGATTTCCACAGAGATCTAACAAATTTTGGAACCCTGCTCTTTTATAGTTATTGACTAATCAGGCCAAAATAATAGTTTCTGTGGCTTGTAAAGCAAGCACCATTATATAAATGTACGTGAACAATGACCATAATTAACTAGAGCTTCAACGAACAGAAACGAATTGGAATCGTGCCCTTTTCTTCTTGAGCAAACTACTGGAATTGTCAAACAGAAAATCTCGTCGTTTCTTTAAATTTTCATATTTTAGTCATCATGTATAATAACTGGTAGCGGATACTAAAAGTGGCACAGAACGCATTTGTCCTTTTCGTCAGTTCTTTTCGCTAAGTTCTGGCAATACGCTCTTTCTAAGTTCTCAATCTAACAGAGTGTGTTCTATGAGAGCGAGAACAAGCCTCGTCACCAATGTTTAGATTACTGTCACTTTCAACATGAGATGTCCCATTTGTCAAAAAAATGAACTTGTGGAGTTTATCACTGCTGTCGTTACAGTTGCCGAAGTTACTGGCGTTGTGTTTCGGGCCTAATTACAGGGCATCAAGAGGTACGAAATTATGCTGTTGATGTTTCAAAAGCTCGTGTATAGAATAGGATCGTAGTAACTGAATAAAAGCAAAATGATGGTGCTACAACATACCGAACTTTATAATTTTAAACTTATAGACGAGAAATTAGATTGTATTAAAGATGCCATTTCATGCACCATCACATTGAAATTTCGCACAGTTTATAACAGCTCTCCAGGCAGCACTTTAACAACAAGCGGTTTTCTGAATTTATTTTTCATATACATTTACGTCAACGTGTGACTTTATGAGCTACTACTACAATTCGGGTACCACAATTACAGTCCACTCTATACTTCTCTTACTATTTTTACGGCACCGATAATCGTATATAACTTCAAACCAGCTCCTCCGTCCATTCTAGATGGTTGGATCTATGTAGCGTGAAAACCTCTGTGATAGCGTAGCGAGTAACGTGATCGTGCACTAAACTCTAAATTAAACGTAGTAGCGTGGGCTCGAATCCGTGTCTGAACATACTCCGCTTCTAAATACGATCTAACCCTATCATCTGATTCTTAATGGCATAAATACACGGTACGGAAAGCACGTAGACCTATGATTATAGATAACATTATAAAACTAATGGATTGCGAAGTAAAATGCTGAAAGCCCTCTTTGAAATATTTCTCCTCTTCCTTGTTTCAGATGCCCCTTTATGACAGATTAAGTACGTAATAGCGACCTTCATTTAGACGCACAGTCTTTGGTTCCTACAAGCACAGAAGCACATCGAGATCATATATACTGCTCTGGCCACTTGATGACAGTCAATCACTTTATAAATATAGTACGTTTTGCACATTATTAATGTCCAAAAAAGAAATAGCTGTTTAAGAGCGAGCGCTGCAGGCTTTATTGCGCGTCGGCGTCTCGAAATACCCGTTTTGTTTTATCCTAGAATCCAGCGCTTCCGCAAAGTGTTCTTTAAAATCACCGGGCCCGTGGTTCCTGCATCATTCGGCGCGTAAACTAGAACAGCGTCAATTCGCTTATAGCGTCTAATAGCGTTCCTGATTGTACTAACGGCAGCTTGTTGCGTTCCGCTTAGATGCCCTAGAAAATTTGCAAATGAATCATAACTGGCGTAGAACACGAACTTGTATCATGAGCGTGTCTGGTTAAAGGTGTTTAGGCTTGGTACTACCACCGCGTGTATTTCTAAGGCATTTAAGTGGCCCGTCTTAGTTAAAAACGCATCGGGGAACGAGAGTGACCAAAGCTTTCTGGGTTGAGAATCATTTGGGTAATCTGTGATTTCTGTTATTGTTTTAATTTCTCTCAGCATTTTTTTTCTACAGTATGAACAAGTCGTTAAAGTTACCACTTTGATATAGTTTTAGAAACTTGCTGCTACTTCAGGGCCTAGTCGTAATGGATCCTACTGGGGGTTGTCTAACAGACCTATGAAACGCTGTGGTAATCATGTTCCATGGCAATTATTTACGCATAGGACCGCATCTGTACTTATGAAGTGCATACCCTATCAGACTTGCGTTCATACCGCTTGATCAACGACTAACTGAGCACCTGATACCTACAGTAGTTTATGTTTATTCGGTAAACAAGTAAAAGTTGTGCATTTCCACACTTTGATACCTCTGTCGACCCCAACTAAAAAATTCTCCGTCTTATTGCTAATCGGCACAATATTTCTATCAACTTTTTTCTCTTGCTATAATTTTGTCTGTCGCCGATTGGTCTGAGTACACACAACCGTGAAAATTACCTCCACCCCTTCAATAGTGTTAGGACACAATCAACGGTGACCGTCGTCTATGGTGCTCCGAAAAACAGAGTACAATGTATTCTATTATCGATCACATAGTAGAAATGTTCCATCCGTTTGAGATGAAGATTTAGGCGGCTGTCGCAGTTGTTTTTTTGTGATTATACAGTTCACGTCGCAGGAACAAATTCTATAGCGATGCTGACCAATGCCAGTGTCTGGTCATGTTTACGACATTCGAGTATTTGTAACACGCCATGAAATACTTCAGATAGTCGAAAATTAGTATACAGCATCCAACGACTGCTTGTTGTTTCAGAATTAGGAAATGCTTTTCGACAGCACTCGGCTTGGCCGAGCTACTTCCTTATTTTAATCTAGGTCAAATTAAACAGGAGAGACTGAGAGTTAGGGAAGTTGGTAAATAACTATAAAAGTTGATCGGTATTCCGAATCGGCTGGGTGCTTATGTTGCGGGCATTTTAGTTTTACCCGTGACTCTATAAAACAGTGTGAAAATAAATCATTATTGATTTTGTAAAAACGTATAAACAAAAAATAATATTCAATCAGGTCTTACCCTCGATGCCAATCTATAAGATTACGAATAATTATTGCATTTTAACGAAATTGACGAACTAATAAATATAGTAATTCTAATTATCATCAGTAGGAACGCTTTTCCAGTAGGCAGAGGATTGTCCTGTAATTTAATCTACCCCTTTTAGATAAGTAGTAAAACGACAGTCATTTCGTTAAGGTCCGTTAAAGCAATGTTCGAAATACGTTTTTCTATCATTTAGAAGAAATACTATAAATACAGATGAGTAATTTGAATATAAATATGAATTATCTATATAGCTGTGAGCCACTGGCTGTAGAATGTCTGAGACGAGGTCTTATGAATGAACTAAATGTTCTATTAGTTTAAAGTAGATAAAGTAAAACTTAAAGCATTCATTATACTCTCAGGTCGATTACTTGAGTCACGTCTGATCTTAAAAAATCAGCGCATGGATTTGGAATGTGTCTCCATTTGGGAATATGTCCTAATCCAATCCTAAAGTGCTATTACATTACACTACTAACAGATTCTCTATAAGAAAGAAAACTGACACAACCCGCAGTTTTTAGTTCGACGTACGATTTTTCTAGAATAATAGAAATATTCAATAATAAATGTATTTTCACTTTAGTACGTTCGCGTTCGCTTTGGCTCTACAATACCAATAGCAAACGGCTTATGAAAAAATCTGCTGGCGACTCACCTAAGATCAACAATCTAGCAATATCCAATTAGATCAGGCGAAGGCATTAAATATTGGTTGTCCGCCTTAGACAAATGCAACTTTTCTGGACCTACTCTGAATTGTCTTTCTATGCCATTTTTATACAGCCTTGAGCTCTGATTCTCACACAAGTCACTCTTTCTATCAGCTAATCAATCTTTTTGTGTCCGGTTAAGGACGATTTTTACTTTAATAGATACAATATTTTCAACAGTATATATTAATGATATATACGAATGCATTATGTATACAATTTGTAAATATCCGGCCCGTTACCGCAGTCGACCAGACGGATCTAGACGCTTGTCAGTCCGATCAAAAGAGATTATGCTAACAATCCGCTTTGGTCACTCAAGCAAGCAATAAGATACGTTCGAACTGTCCCAAAAGTGATATGAGATTTGAAATATTTATCTAGCCCCGAAAGAGACGACATTGCTACCCTTAATCATCGAACGCTCAACACGAATTGTAACGAAAATCAAATACGAGTTTGCTCGGACTTAATACAAAGTTATGAGCTGAAATCTCAACTAAATTGTTCTTTTTCAAGAAGGATGACGCGTTCCTACCTCAACGGTAAGACAAGCGTTAATGAAATGCTTTGCCTGAATTGTCTGAACGCTCTGAACAGAAGTAAATCGTGACGGCTTAATAACGAGATGCTGGAAATCGGATGCGCGAAATCTGTATAATAACAAAATAATAATGGAGTAGATAAAACGAAATAAAATAAAGCTGATCAGGTTATGAGAGCTGGTGATGCCCTTAAAGAAGTGAAACTATGAAATAGGACATTATGAGTCATGTCTAAATGAAACGCTACATGTTTATGCTCTTGGGAAAGACGGAGATTTTTCAGCACTAAATGAGGACTCCAGGTTGATTATGTATAATAATATTTACGGAACAAGCTCATATTACTTCTAAGTCTCCGCTCTGTTCGAGAAATGGTTTCGTAGTTGTGTCATATTTCGTGTCAATATCTCGCCGCTCATTTTTAGTAAACAAAATTTAGTGTACTTAATCTTCACAAGTACGGGGAGAGACGACGCAGAGCTTCAAGAGAATCAAGTGCGGATATGGGCTAGGCGAATAATTTTAAATCCGAATATCAAGTTCGGAATACGCCTAGTCTCACAGGGGTTTGTCTTTCGACTAGAAGCAACGGTTTTTTGTTTTTTTCTAACCGGAGCTTTTTATCTTCTTCATATCGAAAAGAATTTCAAACGAAAACGTGAAAATCTGTAAAATTGCTGATCTTTCCAGGCTGTTAGGTATTCGGAATTTCCTTAATATAATTTCTGTATGCACATATACCACAGGCTTACCTACATGAAATGCACATTCTTTAAAGTCGATGACAAATATCTACTATTGAAAAAAACAAACCTTAGTTCCTAGTCCTACGGAGCATGCTGTGAATAAACTAAGCACCAGCATAACGCTGCTATGAACATTCATCATTATCATTATCACTACATAAACAATCATCGAACCATTGATCAATGGTTTTAGTAGTGTTATGAAGCTAGAAAACACAGTAAGACTAATTTCTGTAGAACAGCCATGATTTTTATCCCTAAAGCTACAGTGATGAAAGCTTTTTGACATAAGCCAGAATTTTATGCTCTCAATATTTTACTTATGATAATAATATGCATATTTTATATTAATGACAGCATTCATTAATAGTCATTCAACGGACAGCGGATAAACAGCTTTAGGGACAACATAAAGCCAACCGAGTACGTCTCGAACCATACAGCTGTAAGCATTTTTTTTAATCCTATTGATGAAACCTTAGCAATGATGAAAGAAGGATGCGTCAATAAGAAGTTTCGATAAGTTTATATAGTACAGTATAGTACATATAAATTTGTACCACAGTGTTGAAGAAAGACTCCTGACTCAGCCATAGCAAGTTCATTAATTATTGATAGAGAAATTCATGATGAGTATAGTATCTAATAATTGCCTATATTCAGTATTCAAATATAGCAATAGATCATGCCAGAATTGCCATCATGTTCACGTACCTTTATTGAAACTGGAGCCAATGCCTAAAACTGCAATATTTTGAGTTTAGACCCAACTTAGTTTACATCAAATACACTTTTATCGTGGTTTTTCGTCATCTTGCATGCCCAACTATCGGAAAACGAGGTAACTGTAATATAGCCTTTTCTGCAACACAATTACTTGCACATAAAAATATATCATTTGTCGTTCAGAAGATACTTTTTAGTAACCAAGTCACTATATTCAGAAACAGGCGCATCAGTATTTTGCTTGACTAAAGAAAGTGCGACTTCTACAGAAGGGAGTAGCCGCACGTACTTTTCTATTCAGCCCGTGGGATCTTTAATCGATGAAACCTGACTGCATAAGCCATCTAGATTTAGAACATATTATCTCTTTATAACTTCTCAGGTCACTAATGTATTACAGTACTGACTCGTGCAAATGCACTAGTTAGGCGCCGCGAATTCCATGGTCCTTCACGAGCGCTTTCTCGTAATACAGAGTACATTGTGAACAGCTTCAAAGGAATTATTTTCACATAAATTACTCATACGTGCTTTTTAAGTTAGAAGTTAGAAGACGCGCATTAACTGGGACGCTTGTGTTTGTAATTATATGTTAGCATCGCTTCTCGAAAAGTTCATTGGAGTTACGCTACGTGTAGGCCAATCATAGAAGCAATATATTATTATGAATAAATATAAGTGAAACGACCCTTTTATATATATGTATTTTGCATTAAAGTTGATTTTAAATGACGCATACAAATTCCTATAGACTACTTTACTTTTCTCAAACATTCTTTTGTGTCGAAGACTCTCCCTATCGCAGCAGACGCAAATTATGGTTTTTGAAGATATCTGCTTTGAATCTGAGTTCAGACATAGTTCATAACATTCAGATATAACTACCTAGTCTTTCATGTGCTCTATATCTACGTAGAGACAACATTTCCACGATTACCTTGATTAAGTGTTGCTTCCAGCAAAAGCGAGATGTTGGGAAACAACTAGAGGCCCTGTCTATTTGCGCTTTTAACTCAATGTATGGGCCACCCACGCGTTTATAAAATTCCCAATGCATCCTATTCCAATTAACGATCCGAGGTTAATGAGGACCATCTTGAAATAGTTCTCAAGTTAAAGTTCTCACTACAAGTGGCAAAGCTATTCTGGCTTCCTTTGGTAACTTTTCGATGTCGCTCAAAGAACTAAGTGACTTATGTCTTTACCATTTATCTTTTTAACTTGAAACACATACTGTTAGAAAAGTGAAGTTTTGCTCATCATGCAATGAAATTATAACCGATTTCTAACATATTCTAAGAATGCTTTTAAACGAAGAACACATCAAGAAGTAGGCAGCAGTTTCGGTGGTGTTTAGGTGGAACTCATGGTGTATCCAACCACTATTATTATACAAACTTGCCACCAGATAACTTCAGAATGCAATTTGGCAAAGTATGATAAAATATTGCAAACGAACTTCGTCAATACCCAACTGTGGGGTTGCGATCCGGCAGTCGAAGCATTGATATTGAGAATAATAGAAGATATAGTACTCTTTCCGGATTGGCGTGTTGAACCTTCGTCACAATTTTTTAACAACAATACTAAACGAAGCCTGTCGTAGGAGGTATGGTAAAACGGCCAGCTCACTACGAGGTCGAATGCGCGCACTTCATGATGTTTCCTACATGAGTGTCCTAAGAGAAATCAAAAGCTAGAAGCTGTTATTTATGGCGTTGAATGAACACAATGGTATTGAATTTCCTCAAATGATTAGGCACGATTCTCGTGTGCCCATTCATGGATACAGTTATAACCTTTACACTTTCGTCGAGTACCTCGAATCTGCCTACTCCTTTTTATATGTGTGTGTGTATTCTGTGGACTTAGCTGTAAAGAGAAACAACACGCGGCGAGTCTGTTATATATACATGTAAATGCGATTTTGTCATTTACTAGCCTAAATGTTTCCCCCGTTTGGCATTCCATAAGACGGGTGGCTTCAAACACGAAACGAAATGGTTCTATGCCAAAACTAGAATCTATACCACACCGTGTCCATAAGTTAGCGGGTAAATATTGTATGCACTAAGCTATCACGGGGACTCACTAGCTGTCAATAGTTAGTCTAGCTGATGAACAAATTTGATCTAAGCTGATCTGAGCATAAGCTGACCTGAGGCTGTCTCAAATTAGCACATATGTAAACTTCTACACTAATACACGGTACATCTTCTTATCCAGATAGATTTTTTCCACTTTTGCTGTATTACGTACACAAGACAATTATAATCAACAAGCTGTCGTTAGATTAAAGCGCTGGCTAATTATATGCCATTTATTTTAACTACTTCATTCTAGCTATTTATGTGCATTTATACTTTCTTTATCCTGTTTCCTTACCTTTTACACTGCTGAAGCCTATATACCATACTATATATACAGGTAAAGAGTGCCACGATATCAACATTAGTCAGACGAAACTGCTTCACGGATTTGAAACAAAGCAGCAAGTGAATTTAGCTGTTAATCATTTGAAATATCCGCTGAATATCGGCAGGATATCCAACCCACGACTCCAACGTAGCAAGCGGAATCTTTAATAAAATGTACGTTATTGATCTGACGGGACCGTGAACTTAACACCGCAGACAGGCGGGTACGGATTATTCAAATAGCCTCATTTTTTTCTTGGGAAGCGCGAACCAACACTATGAGTATACTTTTATCAGAAATATAAAGACCGATCTGTATAGTTCACACTAAGAGAAATAAAGAATAAATAATCCAGCAACAGATGCAGAAAGAAAGGAATTTATTTAGACATCTATGTACATTTCTATAAATTATAGAAGTAAGTTTCGAATTAGTCAACGTTATTAAGCATAAGCTATGTAGGGGGAAGAGCTATGCTAACTGAGACACTATACGAACATGTAAAGTGACAGAGAGAGAGCGAACTATTAAATAAACACTGATTCGTGCTAGAGTAAATTTTCTCATACAAGCTTACAGTCTATTCGGATCTTGAAAAAAAAGTTCAAAGGTATCGTGATAAATTACGAGCGTTGTAATATAATTACAATCAACTACATTTCTATAAATTATAGAACTAAGTTTCGAATTAGTCAACGTTACTAAGTGTAACCTAAGTAGGAAGAAGGGTTATGCTAACTGAGACACTATACGAACATGTAAAGTGACAGAGACAGAGCGAACTACTAAATAAACACTGATCCGTGCTAGAGTAAACTTTCTTATACAAGCTTACAGTCTATTCGGATATTGAAAAAAAAGTTCAAAAGTGTCGTGATAAATTACGAGCATTGTAATATAATTACAATCAACTATTGCGCGAATAACACAATAGACGATGCTCTCTTTTTTGCTTAGACGCGATTTCCTTGTTCAATCTTAAACCCGTAAGGATTTGCCTAACATAACGACATTGGTGACACGTTTAGGTTTCAGTGTCACATTGTCTTTAATTTAATAACTATAATTCACCAATCCTAGATAATCAGACGATACTGAGCCGAAGAATTAAGTACATCGATTAACAAAAAGAATATTCCTTTTAAATGTTAAATTTGAAGGTTAAAATGTGCATTACAGCAAGAAATGTGCTCATTATCTAAAGACATTGCTGGTAGGACTCACTCATTTAAATATGGATCTGTCAATTAAACAAATTAAGCGAATTTAGCGGATTCTCTTTTCATAGTATTTCACAGCAACAGTTTTATTTACAAATCATAAACGAAAATTTTGCAGGTACTTCTTGTATTGTTAGTTTTGATCTTTGTCTTATGTATTATGAAGAATTAACCAGCTTTGTGGTATTATTCCATTCAAGTTTTGAATTATATCCATGTTTCGTATAAAAAAAGGAGAGAAAAACTGGCTTGACTGATTCACAAGTTCTTCTCATTGTTGCTCTCCTAGTACTTCAATACACGTAAAGTAAAAATTCAAATGAGCTTTGAGCCCGTCAGTATAAATCCTATACACTTAGTACTAAGCCTAAGCAATCATCAGGGAACATACCGAACAACGCGTATCCTAAACGACGTTAGTCTTCGCTTAAAAGCCTATACGACTTCTCGAAACTGCATGTCATCTCCTGTGTGGTGTATTTCGCACCTTCGAACCCGCTTCGCAATCAGCCACTGAAGTTGAAACTAAGACGCGCTTAAATACGGTTTTAGTGTAAACGTTAGCACACGTTTTCTACCGTTGCTTTTACGTAGCTAAATATTTATTATTGACGAAGCTTGACACACAGCAGCAATCATTAAATAAATAACGTGAATCGAAACTTCCTCTGCCCACGGTTTAATGTTATTGTCAAGCTGATCCCCCAGCGCCCATATTGACACCGTCCATATTCAAACGCTTTTTGGCATCTTCAACAGCCTCCTGGTTTACGAGCACTTCGACATCGTCCAGGCTGACATTATCCATCTCTTTTGTGAGCTCCTTTTTTTCTTCTTCGCCCGCAAGCGTATCAGAAGGTCCGTTCCACACGAGATGTTGCCATGAAACTGCTTCGGCTTTCTTCATTGCGATCTCGACCTTAGAGCCGAAAAAGTTCACAGACGATGAGGCGACATCGACAATCTGGAAGAGCCGATAACTATAAACATTAGATATTTCGAGTTTTTCGTTAGCCAATTATGCCATTAGAGTCTTCAAATAGGATATACACGGATGAGCGCCTATAATAATAATAATAATTTATTATTATTATATTACTGTTAGTTGCCTTAGCCAGCTACCACCGGACAACAGCAAAATTCCAAATAGATCGTTCCACGTTCGTATGAACTACAGTTATATCAGTATATGGACATGAGTAGCCATGTATGCGCCAATCGACGTGTTATTTTCGCTGAATAAATCCTTACGAGATATATACGAAAGGCGAACTTACCCCTCCAAGTATGATTGTCTTCTCAAAAACATTGCGTTCGGCACCGAAAACAAGATGAATTCTGCACTTTACTGGATTGAGCTCAACGAAAGATTTATCTGGGATCGATGTTTTAGCAAACACCGATATGACAACATCAGATCCCGTTTGATGCCAATCGTATCGGCACGTCACCGCCTGTTCCGTAATTTTCTGGAAAACACAAGTATATACACAAAACAAAATGCTTTCAAGTCTTCCAAAAATATAAGTATTTCAGTAGATTAATATACGCCTGGATGTAAAAGTTTTTTTGTTCAGCTTATAGCCAGATTTTTCGGGAAGTACGAAGGCACAATATAGGTTCAAGTATCTATATAACGAATATACTTTCTACATTACGCAAAAGATAGCAAGTGTAATAAACGAGAACCTGAAGCTTACAGTTACTTGTCTAAGGTAAGTTGTCCGCCTGTTGAGAAATAAATGAAAATGAATGCAATATTTTGTTTTCACACTGGTTTTCAGCGCTGAAGTCCGCAAACGCTGCAACTTATTCTGTTCCTCTCAGTCTGCTCTTACTGAGAGCTTACTATATTTGTAGGGTAGATGCCTGCCCAGAACTGCACCATATAGCACAAACTGAATTTGTACGAACGAGCTGTGAGATTAATTCTGACTGACAGAGTTTTTACGTCCAAGTGTTAAGAAAGCGTGCGCAAAATCAGACAAATTCTACCCTATTTGTTGCATAGAATTAATACACAAATAATTTAAGCAAACAAACAGAAATTAAAACGAGACATTCACCTGCTTGAACCACACATGTTTACCGCTGCTGCAGCCCTCCTGATCAAGAAATGCGGCAAAGTCCGATGTCTTCCGTTGGCAACAACTCCAATATTTCATACCTTCATGAAAGACTGGTGCTCCTTCGTGATAGTAGCAAGTTTCGTTGTTGGTGTGGTCACCCATAAACGTTGTTTTACACCCGGAATTCTTGCACTGTGTGCCTTGAACACGAGATAGGGTAATGTGTAATATGAAAGGGCAATTGATTATTTTCGTTGAAATGAACAACAACCGCACACGTAAACATTGGCAGTCTCGGGGAAACTTAACACTTAAAAATGTATAGTTTTTTATGTTCGAAACAACGTACCGTATTATTTGCGAGGGTCGTAAAACAGCCATCGGAAAGTGTGGATCTGCACACCTATAACAGCCCTGTTTTTCAACTCAAAAGCTTTACATGGTTACGATCAATTTACGTCTGGTGCTACTGACAGCTAAGCAACACTTAGCTACTATTAAGCATAGGCCTAGACAGCTGGCTCCCCGCACAACATAGAGTGTGTCTACACTTAATTGTAAGCTTAGACTAGCACATACCTCTAAATGCAGTAGGCAAATACGCGACATGGTGCATGAACCTATTCAATTTTGGTGAAACTGAATGTTCACAGAGAAACTTCCCTCTTCTAACATTCAGCCAGCCGCAGACATCTCTGTCTTTGGAATATAAATTTTGACGTATTTTTTTCAACTAGGTTACGAAACCGTTTTGCCTCTTCTAGTGCGAGTATCTTTTTTCAAATCTAAGCCTTCTAAGATACCGGATTAGCAAATACTTCCCCTGCAGTTTGCCGTCTATCATTAATACAAACGTATGGAAAACAGTCTAATAAAAAAAAAAAAAACATTTTTATCTGAGGAGCATGTAGTTGTATCCATTTTTTCCACTCACCAAAAGGAATCTGTCCAACTTCGATATTGCGTTCTTTCTTCAGGTCGGCAGTCTCGTTTAGTTTCTCCAACAGTGGTTTGAGGCCCTCGCTGACTTTAAACGGAAGCTTTATCATCTTTTCCGAACTCGACGGTCGAGGCATCGCCGTCGTGGGGGCCCGAACCTCCTGAAGTAAATTAAGGAATCAAAGGCATCCGTTAGCTAGTCGAGCAACTAATTGAGTACTGTTCGTGTAATTCTGCATTATCGATTGACACTAAAATTGGCGTAAATTTCAGTGCGGCGGAAAAACTACTTCATGTATTGCTTGGAAAAGCGAACTAAGTCGAACGCTTAGCAGATATAAGATGTATACCCGCCTAAATATCATTAAGAAAACTAATGAGACCAAAACACTTATTTAGCGATGTTCGTCACGATATATATTTTAGTAAAAAAGAAATACAAGATACCAAACACGGAATAGTCCCGAAATAGCTTCATTAAACAATATATTTAGTCGATATTTTCCTTTTTGACCTTTTTCGTTTTCAATATATATATATATATATATATATATATATATATATATACATAGAGAGAGAGAGAGAGAGAGAGAGAGAGAGAAACATATCAGATATGCTTTTATCCAAACATCGCCTAATCTCCTATTGGATCACGTAGCATTACAGAAATGCTGTATATGGCATATTTAGTAAACATTACGTGTTCAAAATATTGTAAAAGCATGACGTATAATGCAATTACCCTTTCACAATCTCCTGCAGCATTACCCTGTAAAAATATTTTATCATAGTTGTTAGGAAAAGCATTTACTTATTATTTTCTACATTATCTAATCGAATATTACTAATAGATCTTTTAATTACCCCCTAGAAGTAACAATGCACCTATGGCAAAAGCTATACAAGAATAGCGTTATCAAAACGGAAGTACACCAACTTTCGAATTTACGTGCTGGTTGGCAACAGTAAATAATCATAAATAATAACGTGCAGAAAAAAAATAGAGTATAAAGAAGACAAAAACACAGTATTCTATCTGTACAAACGTAATACCGGATGTAAGACTCAACGCATTCACATAATTGTTACAATGCGTAAAGCGACTGGATCATTGTAGTTTATTTCCAAAATGCCGACAAACCAACGTCTGACAGTAAATTCGTAAGCTATGTGCATTGTTACGTCTTCCATCAGTACAGTCACCTACAGCTGCACACTAGTAAGGACGGCAAAAGTAAAATTATGAACACAGAGTGAGACAGAATAGGTTTATAATAGATAAAAAAATAAAGTATACGAACGTGAAGATTATACTTGGCATGTTTATTAGTTGGAAATCTGCTCCCAATCCTGATGGGAAACGTTTTCTCACTTTCAGACCCAAATTGTTCCTTACTGTAAGCCCACATTTGTCCCATTTTGCATATTGCTAATATTCCTAGCCATTACAGACAATGCCGGTAGATTACTTTACGCACACTGACAATAACTTATTTGCCCCTGAAAATATTCAAAGTGGTTTACAGCAAAAAAAAAAAAGGTTCGGAGGCACTGTAGTGTGTTGTAAGACAATTACACAGAAGAAGTAACAACCATGTTTTATATGTTTAGCTTACCTTTGCAACAGGTACATCAATATGTAGGTTCTGTTTCGGTTTAGACGTCTCTGGTGGTTTGACAGAGCTGTGGGGGCCCACGGAGCATCCCTGTATGGAACAATGATCCGTTCTAATGCTTTAAAATGTCACACGTTAAAAAGTTCGTGCTAATTATATACCATCTGCGCAACTGTATAGACCTATAGCAGCATAGAATAAGGCTAGGATTCGAAAATAAGCTGATAAATTAACTAGGCAAATATATCACCAAAACATACCTATTCATTGGAAGAACTATTTCCTCTTAGAAAACGCTATGTGAATGACTATGTCAATACAATTAGCCGGAATTATCTTACTCTATAATTGATGTACACAATACCTTGATGTTGAGAAATTCTGTGAAATCGATCGTTTTTTTGTTACAACAGGACCAGCCTTTGTAGACATCGTGAAATACTGGTACGCCCGGGTGGTAACGACATGCATCTAAATGAGCGTATAACAAAAGAATATACAGAAATGTTGGATTAAATCAATCATTTGAGCTCTGAAAGGCTGAGTGGTGTCTATAACACGCTTAAACGAAAAATTACTTTTGACGCATCTGCGTTTACAATCGACACTCTCGTATGCTCCATTTCTATTTTCGCTGGTTTTTTGAGCGTTGCTAGTCACTGTCGCCGCAAATACGTTTCTTCACAATCGTTACAGTTGCCTTTGATTTAACTAGCCATTCAATTTGAATACGTATTTGTAGCCTTATAGTGTAGAATTTCCAACAAAATGAAACTATCCATGCTGAAAGCTAAGACCCTTTCAATACTATCGTCGCTCGGTTAAATGAATTTCTTAGGTTTTATAACGCAAATTAAACATAATGACGTATTTGTA
Organism: Varroa destructor; assembly: GCF_002443255.2. Taxonomy (NCBI): domain Eukaryota; kingdom Metazoa; phylum Arthropoda; class Arachnida; order Mesostigmata; family Varroidae; genus Varroa; species Varroa destructor. Next base: position 47,460,173 of record NW_019211455.1, on the reverse strand, counting down.
TCCTGTGTGTACCTTTAAAATGAAATTACCCTCAACATTTTTTTTGCCTTTTATCAAATAGTATTTTAACATCCAAATTAATTTACATAAGGAAATAATTTAAAAGAATTTTCTTATCAGCTTATAGATTACTTAACTAAAGTTTGTTGCAAACGGACGCCGTTTTATTACAGTCTGAGGACTACTTCGATTCAGAAAGAATTTAAATTCGTCATTGTCACAACGCATCATTGTTGGTTAATTTGCAGTACTAACCATTTAATATTTATCTTCTTACAAGGGGAAAATCTTTTCACAAGACTCTCACAGCTTAAAATGGAAGGAATCGAACACTCCAGAACAAATTAGGCCTAAACATGACCTCTCTACCCCCTATTTATTAAACAAGATATGGAACTACAACTTGCGACGGAAATTACGTCGGTGTAAATAAAAAGCTGTCATCAAATCCTAATCTTGCCTCGCAGCTCTATACAATGGGCAGCATAATTTTGTCTTTGATAACAGTCACCAATAATTTCGCTGAAAACATACTTCACCAAAGGAAGAGAGTAGATTTTTACTGCTAACACAGACACCCACGTCGGACTCAACTCACCGTATTTATTCTCATTTTCGTCGAAATTCTGGGCGCAACCTTTGTTATAGCAAAGCTTTTTAGTCATTTTGGTGTCGAGCTGAAATATTAACACACCGAGTTCGCACAAAAAAATCCGAGTTAATCCACGAGGAATGATCCCACAACAACAAAACCTGTTTCGTTTTGTATCGAACGCTGAGCCCTTCCTACCTAGTAAGATTAGAACTATTGTTCAAGCCCGAATGCTGCTCCCTCTATGCTGCTTAAATAAGCGAATTGTCCGCCGTAAACGGCCCAGCCGTGAGCGTCCACGGAGAAAATCATCGCAAAGCGAGTAGAGATCTCGCCAGTGTATTTATCCATGAGCGATATCCCCGACAAGGGCATAAACCACTCATATGTATCGCGAAGTTCCGAAATGACTACTTTTGACTGTGTATCGATTCGATACGAACTTACCTCTCGCGTAGATGTTTGTGGCGGTTGATGGCTCACGTTGACTTTTGATTGGCGACCGCGCCGTACGAAGATCACTATCCAATTCAGGCTCCGAGTGCTCTTTTTGCTGCTTTCCACTGAGCGATTGTATCTTTGTGGCAACGAACGCTTATCGTTCATGCGAACATCGATTTTTCCCAGCGTAAATCGTTGCCGACTTAAGCCACTCAATCGGCAGTATGGCGTCTCTTAGTGATTCGCTTCCAGCCGGCGGCAACATTACATCCGCACAAAAAGAAGATATTATGGATCAGGTCAAACAATCGATAGCAATCGCAAACGCACAGGAGCTTCTTCAGGTTTGTTTTTACCGATTCAAAATGTCTGAATAATAACGATATCGTGTATGCTGTCGTCAATGCGTTCGAGGATACTCTCGACAATATAATGCCTTGAACCAAGAACAGACAGTGGGTTGTTGCAAGAAAATAATATTAAGACTAACCCCTTTCACGTGTCTATATCTACCTAAAGCCTGTGTGCGCGTTTTTGAAATGTTCCCGACTCTTATATTTTAATAAGGTATACTATTAACACACAGTCTTCTAATAGTAATTCAGACTACGACAACTTCAGCAAAGCAAACAAAGACGTCAGTCATTTGTGCGTTAAATAAACGATCGACCCGAAACGCGTGCACATCCCAGCGAGTAAACTGAGTACAGAAACTCGAAATCAACTCGAATCTTTCAATATGTTAAAAACCCAATTTCAGAAAATGACGGAAAAATGTTTCCAGAAGTGTGTTGTCAAGCCGGGAAGTTCGATAGACAATTCCGAACAGGTGAGATCCAGGACGGGAAACCATAAAAATAAACAAATACGTATACAAACGAAAATTTTCACCTCATATTCTTCTTTTGCTCTACTACCCTAATTTCCTTAATCTTCCTATTAGAAAATTATTTTTAAATCATCTTTGTATAAGTTAGTCATATTACTGACATACAATGTTACTAATTATGATTTTCAAGAGTATTAGCTTGCAATTAAAAAAAAAACAAACTATTAATAAAAAAAAAAAAGCCAGAGTGCATAGCATTTTTCGTAACGGGTGAAATTTGTGTATTGTAAAGCCTCCTCGATTCTACTCAAAATTTCTTGAAACAATATTGAAAAAGGAACAAACTGACGGTCCTGGATTTTTATGAATCTTGTATTTCTTTTTTGTCATTTTGGCTCTACCTTTCAGAAATGCCTATCAATGTGCATGGATCGCTATATGGATTCATGGAATATCGTTTCACGAACGTACAGCACCCGAATTCAGAGGGAGCGGGATCGAAACTAAAAAAACAAAAACACTGTTTAGTAAAGAAAAAAACAGGTAGCGCCTACAGAAAGCGCCCGGAATTTTGAACGTGCAAAAACACCCGAACCACCTTAAACAACGGTCTGTTATTATAGGTCATTTTTAAAGAAGACCACAACGAAAAAAAGGAACTAACAAATATTAAACGATTGGCGTAATATATCCTTGGCTGAATAATTTGCACCCTGGGCTGTACTGCAATAAATACCACAGGCAGAATATAGCCGCGGTTAAACCGAACATTTCGTCGTGTAAAGCTTTTTAATATTCAATTCTAAACGGAAAAAGGGAATACGTCTTTTTTTTTTATTCCTGACTGGTTTGTAGTTCACGCGCAACCTCAAGTTCGGGAACGCGCTTATATCTTTAGTCCACTAGGGCGTTAAAGATGCATGTCGGCCTTTATTGTTTTGCGAGAAGATGCAATCTGGGTCGTAAATATGCGACGATGTCGTGAAAGAGAGTCTGAAGGTTTGAATGTTGCTGAACTGAATCCAGCTTCTGCATTGATGAAACCTGTTGTTTTATATATATATGCATACATTTACAGACAGTAGTAGAAACTTTGAGCCATGAAACACATTATTACATAATAACTCATATAAGACGAAAATTGGTAATAGATGGAAAAAAATACAAACATAAGTGTGAACGGTTTAGGAAATGAGTGTAGTTGATGGAAGCAAATAAATTCTTCGTGTTGTTCAACTTCAGGAAATGTGTCGTCTGTAGCCGCTTGTTGGCAAAATGATTATTGTTTATTATTGGCAATAAATTGTAAATTAGATCCATTAAATTTAAATTAGAGAATTTTTACAAAATAAAAAGCTTATACAACCATCTTTCAACACTCAAACGTTTTTTATTGTAGTAGATTCTAGCGTGTTACATGTATGCCAAAAGGATCTAAAAAGATCTGTTAGCCATATGAGAAATTAGCTGCCGTGTGTCGAGGAGGAAAATTGTCGACAAAATTTAAGTGTAGGGCAAAAACTATACGCCCGTGTCGTACTTTTTGCATTTAATAATGATGCAACAATGACTAACATGAATAAGCAAGTATAAGGATTTTTGTTTTTAGAATGCATTTGCTAATAAGAGTCTGTCAACGCAACTGTACGATTCAGTTTGTTATTGTTTACGGATAGGTGACATCCTTTACTGTTGCAAGATAGTAGGTCAAGTGTTTTGAAGACGAGGTTAATTTTCGTAATAAAAAAAAAATAATTGAGTAACAGCACCATCAACATGAATAAACTTTTATAAGTGATGATATAGTAATATTAAAAGGACTACTACTCGTGTTAATATTACTATAAAATATATTTCTGTAATACAAATTACAATATACTATCATTACTGTTGACTAAACAGATTACTATTTGTCTCTAGCCATTAGACTCCGAACAGAGAATTCCGTCGTCTGCTACACCAAGCCGTTTATTTTCGTTGGTTCACCCCTTCATAATCCATTAATTTTTAAACGATGATTTTGTTTACTATGACTTTTAAATTTTACTATGATCTCCTTGGATCGTCGCTTTCAGCTTACTCTAAATGCCGTTGTCTATTTGTGATTTTTGGACATTTACCCTTCATAAAAAGCCCTTAAAGACTTTCCACTGCTTGCTATTACTGCCGCTCTGTTTTCAAGGTGCACTTTGTATCACACGTCCGCTCAAGTTATCATTGTCTCTTTATTTACTTTTTCCGGTGAATCCGAGCTCGTGTATCAAATGATTTACTTTTTTGCTCCCCTCTGTAAAGCACGGCGTCACCGACCATCTATATTCATATAACCTTAATGCTTTGTTTCTGTGAAAAATCAGCAAAAATCCTTGGAATCCACTAATGTTTTACTCACGGTCCAAAGCACGGAGCCACGATCTGCAGGTGTTCGCCACCGGGGGGTTTTAGGGCTAAGCCAGTCTGCCGTCTACATCACTGTCCGGACGGCAGACCACAGGGGTACACACACCGATAGTAATATAGAGTAGTTTCACTGGCGGAGCGATCAGAGAGTGTCGAAGTCTCCAGCCAGTAAGGCAGTGCTGAGAGTGTATAATAAGCCACCACCTAAATTAGGGGTGCGTGCTGTTTTGCTGTCCGGCGATTGTCGCTCAGTCTTAGAGCACTAGTACAGTGAGCTGGAGAGCTGCCAGTGGTGAAGTTCGTTTTGAGTGGTGCAAGAATCTGTAGCCAAGGCCAGTGCTGGACGGCTTACATGAACTAGTGCGGATAAATGAACGAGACGAGTGTCAATTTATTACGGTTGAGCACAGCGGAGACTACGTTTGTTGATAAGTGAGCTGGTATCTCTTGCAGAGGCTAAAGGGATCCCTTCGAAGTCCGGCCTTTGGATGGACGACGATCCCTTCTATTGGCTGCTGTTCCGTCATATGGCAATGCCGTTCGACGATAGACTAATGGTGTAATAATTGTAACGTAATTACGGGACGGACTGTCAGAATATCGGAGGGTTTCAGGGGCTCATTGACAAAATCGAATGAATTCGCCAGGCAGGTTGTTATTGTGAAACGATACTGTGCGTGTTCTATGAACAGTGATGTCGCTAGGAATAAGTCACGTCTGCTATTGCTAATGAAAGTTGTGATCAGCTGTTGCTACTGGCCGTACATCGCGATTGTCGTTTCTTTAATGTGGATGCGTGCGTGCATGACTAACTTGAAATCTATATAATAGCACATTCGTTCAACAGTATCAGCAAAATCGGATTCAAATTCATCACTTTTTCAATCGAGCCTATAATAGAAGCGGCCAGTCGTCGACAGCGAAATTTTTCACGATAATCTGAAATTACAGAAGAACAAGGCTACGATGCTTAGAAAGTGTTTACGGGCGCAAGAGTACAAGAAGTAAAATTAGCGCCTCAGATTTTTTAAACTTGCCCAATACAAGGCTCCCAATTGGTAGCAGGAGCTTAAGGTTAGATCCAGCATAATATATTTGATTCGACCTTTCAATTTTACAAAGAGAATGCAGCAAAACATTTGCAGAAAAACACCAGTAAGGAGACAACGTTCCTGACTACATCGCTAATTTTCCAGGCACCATGTGGAATTAAGAGCTTGAAATGGAAAGCAGATAAATACCTTGTGAATTGGTCTATTCTACATGTATAAATATCTAATGTAAATGTAAGATGTGACGATATATAATCTGTGTTAAGCGCGACCTTGTTGGCAGCGGTGACAACTGCCTGTAATAACAGCTTATGTATGAAAGTCTAATGTTGTCTGTCTTTACAAGTGCAAATGTGGCGTTCTTAATAAGAACAGTCTGAGTGCTCTGAGAAATTTGTTCATAGATTAATACGTAACATTCGGATACAACCGACTCGATGGCCACAACGGTAATCATTACTGCTCAGCCGAACATTCCGGACGTGTAGGATAATCCCTCTCCATTTCCGAGCATAACAGAACAGCGTTGACGAAAAGCTTTGAAAAGTGTGCGTAAAGAGTGTGTATTGAAAGTGAATCATACTTGATAGGTTGAATGTCTACGCGTGAATCCTGTTACTAGTGAAGCGGAATTCTCGTTACCGCTGTGAAGACGTGAACCCTCTAGGACTTCAGTCAGTAGACTTTATACTTTTTTATCTATTGTGTTAGCCATTCTCGTGTACCACTACTATTACGACAGCTATCGATGATCTTGACGCCCGGATATCTGATCTATCTCATTGCCAGTTGTTTGACGACTGCCAATAACGTGTAAGTCAGTCGATTTACTGATGTTGGATCGGTAACGTCAGCTATTCTGTCTGCTCGCTGTTTATAAATATATGGACTGCTTGAAGCGGGACGGACGCCGATACGACTTTGAGCATAAGAAGGTATAAGGTAGGTAAACTGACGTTGTTTATGTTGGCAAAAAAGAACTTCCGCATGTATTATTCTCCGCAGGTATTTCTCCTTCGACGTCACTTAGCACGTGTCCATAGCATACGCTGTAGAGGTACAACTGAGGCATTATGTTTGTTTCAATGACAACGTGAACTACGCGCTAAGAAAATTCTTTCTTTTGATTGTGTGTCTCTATTTTTTTTGCCCTTTTTTGCTTATAGATAAAAATCATGGCGTAGAACTTTTCTTAGTATCATTATGGACATATTTACGAGTGCTTTTTTTAAGAAATAGGGAAAGTACGGTTACACACGTGTTCTGAAATTAATCAAAAAATAGTTGAGTCACTTGACAAACAGTTAAGTCATAAGTGAAAATGTCGTTATCTATGTCTAATCACGGTAAAAAGTACGTTCGTAAACAATAGATAGGAATGATTGTTTTTTGAGGGACACTGAAATTTTATGGAATTATTTGTACCGTGCAATCGATAAGCTTTTACAGGAACATAGCACTTGAGTACATGGCCTGCAATAAATGCAGTTGTCTAAAAGGTGATTTGCAGTTTTCTCGTCTGCTATTATAGTAATAATCAAACACGATGAGCGGCAAATTGCTGTCAGCGCAGACAAACTGGCTGAAATTGACAGTTCGCTCAAAAACTAATAAGTAATAGAAAAATACATTTTTAGGATATTTTTATCGAAAACCGTATAGTCGCGATCAAAAATGATACGTTTTTCAGTATTCTAAGTAGGAACGGTTGCTGTGTTTTCGTGGAAACTGATCGCATCTAGTATATGGCGCTTTGTCACCAAAACTGTCTATCCAGATGAAACCATTTTCGAATGTAACAGAACGCATGTAAAGTAAACGGCCAAGAAAAATCAATGGGAATCATCTCTGTATACGTCAGTGCACTGTCGAAATCAGTCGTGCCAAAAGAATTGTATATACATGCTCCAATAAAAGTTGGATTATTGCTTTTCACTGAAATCTGTTTTGTCCCTATGTTTGTGATGTACATAAAGATTAGAGAAAGAATAAAATTTTGCATAGATTAGTTAGAAAAACCTGATGATGAAAAATTTATTATTTCATGACTAAAAGATATAAGTTAACCAATTAGTGTAGTGCTTGTATTAACCAAGTAGATTAGTGCGCTTCTTTGGGTTCCATATCAACAAACATGCCCAATACAATAAAGGCACTTTCCAAAATGCCCATTAACAAGATGTCGCGCATATTTCAGTTACCGTCTGTTCAATTCTCCTGTTCGCGCCTTTCTAAATTCGACACATGACTGTCCTGAAAAAGAATCCCATTCGTAGACAACGACATTCTTTTTGGCTTGTTTCCATATGCACCTCAGCGAGTTGCCGCTTCTACTACAATTTGCGCATTGATTCATCTGCACTTTGAACCAGACATGTGTGGTACATCAAGTTGTATCATTGCTTGCTTTATTCAAAGCACTTTCTTAGCTACATTTGTCCCCAATGATTAATTGAACGAGCATTCGCCGCTCTAAAATGCGCCTTCCAGCGACGGTTTGCTTCGATGGCAATCTCCTGAAATGTGATTTCGGGTAAAGCATCCCCCAGAGGCACCGTCTGAATCATCTCTTTGTGGCACGGTCTACACCAGCAGTAGCTTTACCTGTTGCTAATTGCTACGACGCTTTAGACTTGTCTATTTTTCCCTCGGCGTACATCCTTTGAGACCCGCTAGCTTATAACCGCTGCTCTCCAATCGGACGCGGCGAACGCAATGGCATTAAATAGGAGATGAGCAAAAACTGTCGCAAATTTCAAGAGTCGCATGACGAAAAAACTCCTTCCAGCTCTGTTCAATCTCTAGATTTGTTTGAGTAGGCAGATTCTAATGTTTCAGTGCCAATATAACTCGATACGGACCGTCACGACGAAGTGTACTCAATCGGCCATGCCTATCTCGTCGTATTAGAAATTTCCAAAAAGCATCGTTCACTGTCATGGGCGACTAGATCTAACATGTAGATCACGTAAGTTAGCCGTGATGACTGCTAAGGCCATATATTATATATATAATATGAGGGCGGCGTTTGCTACGTCCCACATGTGGCAGCTTACGAAATGAGTCGATATGTAGACCTTAAAATACATTTAGAAGGAATATTCATGTGTTTTATGTATCAAAGGCAAGAATTGCAGAAAAAAAATAGATTTTGATGACCGAAACGCCGCTTAAGGTGTACGTATATATATATATATATATATATATATATATATATATATATATATATATATACGGCGTGCTTAGAGAGGTGGTTAGTTTGTATCTGTTTAATATTTAGCATATTGTTAATGGATTTTTAAAAGTTAGTGAGACGATGGTGTAAAGACTATTAAGTACGATAAGAGTTCTTACCTTTAGAGCGATTGTAGATTCCGTGAAATAATATAACAGGTTCGACTTGGCATTTTATGGCATTTATATAGCTGTTTGTTAGGAATTGTAGCGTTGGTAATTTTTAGCAGCTTGATATTATAAGAGGTATAGAAGAATGTTTTCAAAGTCTCATTTGAACGCCGATAAAAGTAAAACGTATCTAGACCTTAGACTCGAGTCTAATATGATGGTACGGGTGGAAATGCTTAAAAGCGTGACGCTATGAGGAGTTATCATCTTCTATTAACTAATAAATATAAATAGCATTTCTAGTTTGCTTTGTTATTATACTCCATCTGCTTAGCTGTAAGGAGATTAAATTAAAAAAAATCAAGACAGGAGTGGAAAGGTATGATCTAGAATATTTTGAAATCAATTCGACTCTTTCCTTCAGTGCGTTGCTGGTTTTTCCACAAAGCGAATTCCATCTACAGTGATGTATTCAGTCGAGTTTTAGAGAAGGATTAATCGATAGAAGGCGGTTACAATACATACAATTACGAGTCGAAGCGATTGTTGTCCACGTGGTTCCTATCCCATAAAATGCTATCTCTTGATTGTGATCAGTAGACTGTACACTATAGTCGTCTAAAAAAGATCTTAAATCAAGATTAGAAAAAAGCAACGCTACACCATTCAGCAGAGTGAAGAGCGTTGAGCGATTTAAAGAAGCCTAATCAAGCAAGCGCAGTACAAAATCAACACGAAAGTTAGGCCAGCCGTTATAAATTGGGCAACTATTGTTGAGATCTGCGGTAATATAATGAGATGTTAAAACAAAGGAACTAGTTCACGTCAAGAAAAGTAATGCTCACGAACGTGTGCGGGTGCGAAGTTTGCCTGCAGACAGGAATTACCTAATGATCTATTTCTTTGTTATTACCTTACATGTCCGCGTGGGAAATCGGAATCAGGAGCATGGGTTACCTTAATGTCATATGCACCTCAATATAAACTTCTTCCTCGAGTGTACAGAAGACAGATTATCTTCATCGTTTTACCCAGAAGCAGGAACGTATGTAAATTTTGTATGTTTTTTTTAGTACTAAACCTTTACTGGTACTAATCGAAGATAGCGATTTTCACTCGTGATCCCGCCATGTTTGACCGATATCTTATTCTATCAAGGCTTAGGCGCCAATATAAAATATCAAATAATACCTTTCGCATAGCTGTCCGCAAGCATTTGTGAGATCGACACTAACAGAAATTGACAGTTTGCAGTCAGTTCAGTTTCTACGAAATTTCCTGAAGATTAATTGACGGCTTGGTCTATCCTGCTTAACCTTATAACCGTCTATAAAACATATGCAATATGTGTTTACATATTTATATACGTTTGTGTTCTGGCGTATTGGCTGTGGGCATTTCGGTGAACCGTCACTGTGTTGAGAGACGTGCAGAGGTCCTCAAGCTGGCTTGAGAAACAAGCTGATCAAGGGGCTAGGCGGGCTGTATTGTCTTCCATACGTAGCCTGTCTCCACTCGTTATAATTATACAAGTAAATGTAAAGAACAACAGCCTGCCATGCTAACGAGATCGCTAATGGCCATATCCTGCCATGGGTACGTTACTATATAACTGCAATAATATCGGGTGAAATGAAGCGTTGGAAAAAGGATGGTGACCTTTAATTGGCGCTCGGTGGGTGCGGGCGTTCGGTGTGTGTTATGGTGGCTTCCGATGCCAAAAAAAATGTACGGCTGCTTTGTGTGCAGGGCATTTGCTTGTAGGACGAAAAAAGGCGGTTGTTAGGAGCTGACTGGCTGGAAGCAGGGATATCCTTCCTATTTTTTGCTGTGATTATCATTATCCTTGCGGATTTAAAGCCTATAAAGTAGCTACTGGCTTATATAATTATATTAACCCTATAGGCTTGAAGATGGTAGATGGCCACACATCGATTGGTTGGTATTGTTGTTATGCAGCTGGCTTTTACGGGTAACTTTGTGATGACAAGGCCATTGAGGTTGCCGATTAAAAAGAGTTGCCGAAGATTGTGGCCTATACTTTAGGAGCCATTTATAATCGACAAAGTTTGAACAATTTTGAATCTTACTTTATCTGTATTTTTCCTTTATATAGGTCGAAATTGTGCTTTACAACGGCGATTTAAGTCTATATTATATTATATACTGTAACAAATATATCTCTTATTATTATCACTTTTATATATTATATATATATTAGAGATACCTATATTAGAGATTATCATTACTATATTACATATAATACTAATTGCAAATGATCTTGCTAGGACGATGGTGCTGTGTCAATAGCAAATCGATGAAAATGTTTGTATTAATTGATTTTTGCTAATTAACGTCCGCCATCATGCGTAATCAGTCCTGCGTAGCCGTAGAATTCTGTTTTGCACGTTTACATACAATTGCGTTTGCTTAATTAACCAAATTTCAGTATGTTGTATTTAACAACTTCTTGATACGTGAAAACTCAATGCCGGGTGTTAGAAAGGCTGTTCCTTCTAGTACATTGTAGACGTTCGGTAGACTCCCTCATGTTTTCGATTCTGATCGGCACGAAACGAGTAGTGAGGTTTGTTGCGCTGCGAATATTCCATCGTCTTTAATCGTTGCCGCTGTAAGCCCGCATTGTTAGTTTTCTTGGGAAGTAATGCTGTTTTGCTTTATCGATTTAATCTATGAGTCGCTTGACCATGAAGACAGTGGCGCGATCGTCTGTGAAATAAGTCACCACGGTTTTCTAATACGTCGACCGTTGGCTTCTTCAAATAGTTACTGCGGCTCCAGGAAATAGTGAGTTGGATTTGGCCATCATCCTTTCCCATTTTAAGTGTTACTACAATGAATAAAGCTGTAAAATTAGGTAAACTGAAAAAAAAATAGAAAAAAACAAATGAGATAAAAACACATGTAAATAAAATTTACTTAAAAGATTAAAAACATTAGAGCTAAATAAAAAAAAGTGCATATGCAATAAGACTGTATTGCATTGATGAGTAGTATAAATAACTAATATGCTTACTAATGTTCACGCACAGCTATAAAGTCTATCAATAATGGCTTTGTTCTCAGTATACTGATATTTTTCGAATGCTTATCTGCCGCCACCGTGGCAATGATAAGACTAACTTTAGGCCAATTCTAACTGATTTATAAATAACTTAGTTAGAATTGCCCTATATCCTAGACCCTAGACAAGCGTTTTCCGCGTTACGCTCATTCGTCTATATTGTAAATATTGGCGTGTTGGTTCACCAATAAAACGTGTTTTTCCTAAAGGATATATATAGTCTAAGTATAATGGCAATATAAAGTCCGGTTGCTCAACTGAAAGCAAGAGTTAAGCGAATAATCGGAAGAATAAACAATATTGAAAACACTGATACAGTTGTTATTGTTATTATTATTGTTATATTATTATTGTTGTTATTGTTATATTTTTGTGAACGATCGACGTAAATGAGACAGTAATCTGTATACACGAAGTGTGGTAGGTGTACAGATCTGAAATAGTCTCCGTCAAATGATAATATAACCTTTTACTCTGCCGACTTATTCCAACAACTTATTTAGAAATATCGTTTATTTTTGCTTATAATACACATTTGGTTTGTTTTGAAATCAAGCAAATTTTTGTCATGTAGAACGACTCGTTCCTTTACAGTGCTCGCTTGTGTTCGTGTTAGCCGTATCCGGCCGGGCTACTAAAGAAATTTTGGCTTGTACCCGCATCACCGTAGGACGCATTTCTACGTAGATCTGAAACATTGTAGTATGCTACATGTCTTCAGATTCTGTGATGGAAGGGATGAGATGGAAACAGTAGTGCACAGTACGTGTACCATGTATGTCATACACACTATATGCATCATAAAAGATATGGCAACTTTATCACGTCGTCGCGACAAAAACGACATGGTCTCTTCTGCTTCGTATTGTCATTGTTGTCAGTTTTTTCGACTTTCCTTCTGTTTTACCTCGATGTAAGACTTGGATTTTCGTTGCCCTATAATCTACCCTCGTGCCCCGACTGATTGGTTGCCGTCTTTTTCTCCCTTTTCTGAACTTTTTCTTCTAAGCAACGGAGGCGAATTTCTTCACTGTGATATAACACAGAAATTTATATTGTCACTGCTATTAATGATGCTACTGTAGCCACCGCTACACATATCTCATCTACAGATGGTGCTGCCGACTGGTAATAAATATAACATCTTTGTTATTCTTTTGCTTTTGTTTTGTGTTTCTACGTTCACACATGGGTTTGAATTGAAACGCGTTACCGCGGCGCCGAGATTGCTAAAATGTATGCTAATCCGCCAGTCTGTTTGCCGATCAAACTGCCGTGGCATAGGATAGATGTGGTGATCCTGACTCAACTAAGTTTAATGAAGTTTTATTTATTAAATGAAGCAGAAGTAACGGTAGAAGCCGCGCTACCATGATGGTAAACAATTACCACCGAAGCAATGGCCAAACGACCTGTGCACCAGGTTACTGTAGTGACGGAGTTGCTTCGAACGGAGTAGCTGATGCGCCGACGGATTCTCGATTGGCTTCCTCTCGCTATGCAAGGGCCCGATTGCTTTACCAACTGACTCGGCTATCTGTTAGCTTGGTCCGGCCCGGGAATACCTTTCAAGGTTTCCAGTTTAAGGTCAAAATGTGCCAGTAGCTCTAGCAACAGTAGCAACAACGAAAAAGGTTACACTACACCTAGCAACTGCAATGGCACTGTCACGACCAGTAGGGACGCTTAGTATGGCCAACATCATTGTCCTGCTCCGTCCTACAACTAGCTTCAGCACCAAAACCACTAGTGTCAAAACGCTTACCGCACCAGCTGTCTCTTAGAGTGAATGCTAATAAAAAGAGCGATAGACACTGACATTACTTTAAAAAACCGTACGCTGCACGTGAAAATAATAATCATGTGCTATCTTATGTAAGGAATTTTATAACATCCTACAGGACGAAAGAGGTTTGTAGGCGGAATGGAAGACAGATTTAAAGAGAAACTAGGTGTAGACAAAGTATCGTATGACTATCGATCCGCGCCGTCTCGTTTATTGCATTCTTAAGCTTTTAGATTCGGCTCCTTTTGGGCTAGAAGCGTTTCCAAAGGAATGAAAAATCCAAAGAAAAGTTTATTTAGTAAGACTATGATTTCGAAAGGCAGAAAGTTATGGAAAGTTTCAAGCTGTATATGAATAGATAATAGACCTATGATTGCTGTGAGTAGGTGGGAAAAAATGCTCTAACTACTAAATTAACGGAACGTGGAAGTCCTTAACAAATACTAGTCGCAGAAGCAACATTTGCAAAGTTAAGAATAGATCTATAAGATTTCATTTCAAGGAGATATTCATCAGAAGACCTTGAAACCTGTAAAGCTTAATGTGGCTCGGCGCGTGTTAGTAGGTATACTTTACCGTGAACGCGGGAAAATATAATCGTTGAAGCTACAACAGAACAAAGGTTAGAAATAGTAATGACAAAGCTAGCCGAAATTAATAGCTCTCTACCTTAACCAGCCGTAATTTGGTAGCTAGCAAGGCTAGTAGCTCTTGGGATTTCCAACACTATCTATCCTTCGTCACTCAGCGTTTCACATATGCGTTATCAAATGAGATTGACAAAGAGACCCTATATCATTGAAGCTGAAAGTAATCCAATGAATACACGCATACGCCTCATTAATCGTTGTTATTTTTCTTTGTCAAATCAAGCTGTAGTCGCTATATAGTTCGCATTTCCAACAATCTATTGTGCCCTTTAAAAGTTCGATCTAAGTGGTCAACCTGTGATCGGCATCTAATTTGAAAGTGGATGACGGCGCCCACCTCACACTACGCGGGCAGTTGATTTGGCTCTGTCATCATTGCCGATAGTGGGCGCAGCTGTAGGAAAAGTCATAGCCCAACGACGTTTTGACTCGGAACAAATCAATAGCTGTGACCCACTACGTAAGTGTTGTTTGAACCACAGCTGACGGGCGTGATCCGTGTGTACGCCCATCGACGATGCCGCAGAAAAGCTGAAACCCAGCCGTTCAAGCAGGAACAGCGGCAACATGTACTTCCGTTCACACGCAGTTAAAAAAAAAAGTGGTCGACTTAGAACAGCTGTTATAAATGCAGCGAAGGAAGCAATCGGAGGAGTAGGTGCGGCATAAAGTATATGTAAGAACGATTCCCTTTTGTTCTTCTACGCGTTGTTTGACTCGTGGTGGCAGCGTCGGCAGCTTCTTCCCGCGTAACTTCTTGATGTACATGTAAAAAGAGGCCCAACTAAACAGATTAGAAAGGTGTGATCATCCGTTGGATACAGATTTGTACATTAGAGTTTAACAAATTGAGACAGAAGCAGTAACAGAAGGGAGAGAGAGTAACATTTTTGTACATACTAAATTTACGGAGACTTAGTGAAATAATGTAGGTTCGAAATCGAGCGTGGGCGGACACAAGTTTTGTGCTGGCGGAGGCCATGAGTCGTGTGAAGCAATACGAAATTAATGCAGTAGTACCGGACTTGAGGTTCGAAAAAATTTTGATGCAGACGCGCCGTAGCATACAGCTAGAGCTGGCAGAGGATGGTATATTCACACCTGGATTATCGGGTTATTTGCTAGCGGCCATAATTTAACGATGGTTGGGGTACCCATTGAAATTTTATAAAACTATTTTGTATCGACAAGTAGTTGTAATCGTAGAA
Organism: Varroa destructor; assembly: GCF_002443255.2. Taxonomy (NCBI): domain Eukaryota; kingdom Metazoa; phylum Arthropoda; class Arachnida; order Mesostigmata; family Varroidae; genus Varroa; species Varroa destructor. The sequence continues at coordinate 47,444,785 of NW_019211455.1, read as the reverse complement.
ACACAACTAACTACATGCGTATTACGTACGACCAAAGATCCAAAGTTTAGAGGAATATATTGGACCAGTCCACTGTTGTCGTTGAAGTTAAGGTTTTTTCAGAACAGACTAGAACAACAGGTCGACACGTGTGACCATTCGATGTTGTGTTTACCATCTGGTTTGTACTCACATCAGGGCTAGGCTGACCCAGTTGAAGTATGAAGCTCTTCATACTATTGTGTGGCACTGGTAGCTCGCTGCAATTGAGCATTATTCTACTGAAATTGTAATTGCACATTTACTTATTTAGTATAACTTAGTCAGCGCAATTAATTTTCACTAGTTACACGAATGTAACGATACGATTTTGCTAGCGTGGTATACTGCTAGCGCTTTATAATATGATAATCAAACACGACAAGCAGTTTACTATCTAGATGGCGCCCTTTTATAACAATTATACCCTAATTGATGGTGAAAATTGCATGGAAAATTTTATCTTGCCCCTTGAACAATTTATATCTGCAAAACAGAATAAACTGGAAAGATTTGATCTTCAATATCATTCCATATAACGTTTATTCATATATTATTCAATCACAAATTACAAACGAACAATGCTAATTCTCGGGCAAATTTCTTGTTTAATGGCGATATCAACGCCACTAATAATATGGTTGATAAACAATTTTATGGCAGTTGCTAATCTTTCTAACGTACTTTTGCTGCGGGCCTCGCTCTACTCTATGTTGGCTGCATATCTCGTATTAATTACTAACTTGCTACCAAATCGACAGTACGTCGCGGATCGGACTCCTTAAACCGTTCATACCTATACAGTTCAGTCAGCTCCATCGGTTTCGTGAGTCTCGTAAAAAGCGTCGATAAATACATTTTAGTTGCCCATGCAACCGACTGGTCGCTTGCCATCTGCTCTGCCGAAACTCTTGTCAGCCAACGAACGGATGTCTGTCTTCTGAAACTTCAATTGCTGTGAGACGTTTTTGAGTTTTCTCGAAGATTAATTAATCGGGATGTGCTTCTGTCGTTGATGATTACTACGATTATTCCCTCTCTTAGCAAAATCAAACAACACGACGGTGGCAAGCAATTGCACGGGAAGTCGGTAGCGTGGGGCATGACTGCGTAGAATGCTGGATGGGGTGCGGCTTCTAGGAGGATCGCTCGAAACAAAAGAACAAAAACGAACGCGGTCTGATATATGAGAGCCATTGGTGGTGGAAACGGAACGTCGATAGAAAAACCGGTGTGGCATGTATAATGCGTCCAAACGCATAGTTCGATTGAAAAGAGCTCGTTCTTTTAAGCTGTGCTCGATTGTGTAATTCTTTCAATCGAATGCGCATGGCAGCTATGAAAAACCGCTTATAAAAATGGAGTCTACTGAACGAATTACATGGAAACCGTACTCGAAGGACAGTTAGAAGTCCACATGGCCGTGTTTGGAGTTTTGAGCGGCTTTTTCCTCGTCATCCTTTTAACGTTGTAAAAGATACTTCCAACTATGATAGTCATAAACGTTAGCTTCCTTTTGTTATTCTTTTGTTTAACTCCTTTATTTGTCCTCAGTTTAAGAGGTCTCACATAGGGACCTCACTTTGTTTCTACAAAAACGGGTCGTTTTTTATACATACTCTTCTTATCAGGATTCATATCCGGAGTTCTGCTTGACAATCATATAGACTAGAGGGAAACCTGGTTTAAACAACGGTATTTCGAAAACCAAATAGAGACTGGCCAACCGTTCTCGCTTCCTATTTTGGGGTTTCGAAAGACACATGCAAAGGTCGATATGCAAAGCGTGTAACGGCTTCGGGTAGGAGGAGGATAGAGTAAATATGGTCTTCCGCGCGTCGCATCTTTGGCCTTTAGGTTGTATGATAATCTGTTTGTTGCGCAGCCCACACAACCGGGCCGGTAACAAGAAAAAAGGTAAAAGTGACGATCTTATAACCGCTAACATATCTTATCGGCTATCTTTGCTGGTGAGCTCGAGCTGCTGGTCGAATCTTTGACCTTTTGTGCGGTTCTGTTTGCTAGAGGAACGACTATTACAAACGTGACGCTATCGATGACGCTGTTAAAACATTAAGATTCCATAGATGACGTCGATAAACGGATCGTGCTGGTTGTGGTTAGTTGCAAAGATGTTGACTGATGGCGTTTAGCTGATGTTGCCAGCTGATTTTTCTTTCGTACGCGTGCAGATACAGTACGTCAAAGATAGCAAGTTATAATGTCATCGGTGAAGTTTACAAAGGAAAAATAAAGAAGCTTAACATAGAAAAATGAACAAAAAAAAAAGTATAAAATCCGCGGAAGGATGCCGCGAAACGTTAGAAGCACTTGTTTTTTTCTGTGTACAGGGTAGGACGAGCGTCGTCTTAGACAACTTAAGGAAATACAATTTGGACAGCATTGTGCAGATGTAGAATAAAAACTCAAATTGTCAGGAGACTTTTGCCCCACATTGTTGAAATGAAGATGGTGCCAACGTAAAGACGCATGGTACTCTATTTCGTTGCTTGCTGGTGATAGGTAAACTGCCAGATAAACTGGTTCGATAAGTTGCCCCAGGACAAATGTCGAAGTGTTTACTTTTTCAGATGAAAGCCATACGATAACTTTTAAAAGCTGTGAAGCAGCTGAGCAGTCTAAAAGTAATACGTACACGCATCTCATTCCAGTTGTCCGTAATGAGCCAACTCAGGGACCTATCATCAGTATGCACATTACTACACATATTACTCTCTATTATTCACGCTTGTCTATTGGTTTCACATGACTGCAGTGCGTGATTGATGGAACGGGTATTACGCTATTTTCGCCGCCGTTCTGCTATATTATCGCACGCCGCTTTGGCGCGCGTCATCGAAATCACACAGAAGTGTTTCGACAGATTGCTAAACAGATGTCAATTTTTTTTTACAAATAGGCAATTCCAGTGTACGATAGTCTGCACGCACATCCATTATCTACTCTGCTCTTTCTATATTTGTGCAGTAGATGTTGCAGCAAATTTCATAAATCATCTCTGCGCATATTTACTGCTTCGAGAGCTTCTAACAGGTCTGTGGCGTTTGTGTCAAAGGCGGCTAAAAAAGCTGCCGATTACGATGTGAGGTATATCCATACGCCTTACTAGCTAAGCAAAGACATAGCATAAAAGAATAGATGCATAGACAAGCGATTATGCCATTCTATCACAGAAGTGGTTGTAAGGCGATCACAGAATCGGCGTGTTTCTGTCCAAACTTTCCATCCAGTTGATTTTGATATGTTTTTGTGGTTAGATTATGAAAAAGGACAAAGTAGAGGATGATTTTCTTAAAAAAAAAAATTGTTTTAAATTTTTTTCCAGAAAAAGATCGTTTTTAGCTTTTTTTTTAAAGGAAACCTTTTCAAAACTTTGCCGAGTCGTATCGCCATTTCGACTGAGGTAATGAAGCTCAGTGTTAAAAGTGAACTAGATATGAGCATTATCAGCCCTCAACGTAATGAACTCCAGCCATTCATTAATGACTTAATCAATTTTCGGTCGCAGCAGCAGCAAAAGCCGTAATCTGACGGTGATGCAACTACTGACAGATTTTGTGTTCGCCTTTAACGTTAATGATGTGGTGTCCCAGAGTTTCTGTCTCCACAGGTTTCGTTTAGCAGACAAATTATTTCACTCTAGGAGTATAAATATTACACGACTACTTGGGCAACGAAGAAGGCAACGGACACCTCCAGTCGACGACATCCGCATCGGCAATAATTTCATACTTTATCAAAGGGCTTTTGCTAGCATTCGCTTCGAGTGCTACTGCTATGTTGTTGCTGCAGTGAAATACTGGCCGAGGCAAATGGTTTTGAAGACGGTGGCGCCATTAGGTCAGTAGGTGGAAGCCGAGTCTAGACAAACTGCTCCACGACGCGCTCTAGAGAAGAAATACCGGAACGGCTATGATTTTATGAAATGTCAGATAACACAGCAGAAACACTAACTGGTGCCGTTGTTACAATCTTAACCATTATCGTTGCAGTAGCTGGCGTCACCGGGGGGGGGGGGGGGGGGTAATGACAGCCAGGGTCGCTTCGTGATCACTGACCATCAATTCGCACTTCGTTTATAATCGAATGTCGCTACCACTGCTTGTATTACCCTGACTTATTATAGTAGTATATATATATATTTCTTAAATGAGGGTGGACTAGTCGGTGTGCGGATTCGAAATTAAAAGCAGAATTAGACAGGACGTGGTTATCTATGGGCGCCTCCCTGATGATCTGTCCATTTTTGTGGTTTGTATAAAATTACAAGCTGTGCATATAATAATGAAGCAATCTACATCTAGACTAATAATAATAAAATAACCGGAGCGAAAGACAATCACACGTCTGTGATGATCATCATGACTGTTGCTAGATTGTCATCACAGTCATCATCTTCAGCGACTGGGGAACAGCGACCAACCAACAACGAACGTTTACAGACAATATGGAAAAGTTTGCAAAAAACGGGCTAACTGCCGGGTATATACGCTGATGCGGCTTGTTTTGGTCATGGCATGAACATCATGCTCTAAGCTCAAGCGGATTCCTAATGGCGAACATGCATTTTGGTAGCCAGTGCGTAGTGTACCATGGTTGTGTCTGGAGATGGAAGTAAGGACCGCAGAAGAGGGTTGTGTTTGTAGCGAAGCATTTTGGTTGTAAATATTTGAATTTGTGTTACCTAACAGGGTTGTTCTGCCCTTTGACTCATTACACGTTAAGTAACTGATGATCGACCGCTTTCCGAGTTCGAGGACGCATTTTTCTGCTAGGAAGCAACGGTGTTTCTGGAATATTACTTCGATACTTTTTTATGATGTGGCAACCAGTTGGCGTCGACTAAATTTGCTTACTTATTTTAAGCTTTACTCAAGTGCCTCGTGCGTCAGCCTTTCCGTGAGGGGTTTTATTTGCTATTCTGACCTGAATTTGTTTTTCATATGCAGAATATTAGCCGTTATCATATAACCACGTAGCTTCGACAATTTAAATACAAAACATTGATAAAAGCGCGACTCTAATGTTTCTACTTCCTGTGATGTTTAATTTAGCTTGGTACATATAGCTGCTATCTATGCGTGCGATGCAGTTGAATAGGATGGCAACAGCGAACAGAGTTGTTCAATAGGTGAATTTTTTGGGCATTAATGGATCTTATCAGCTACCCGAAACCAAGTGATGAGTTAGCTTTCCTCACACCTTTCCTGTACCCTCGCCGTATAGATATACCTCATAGGACTGCGCCTCTTATCATAGGCGGTGGCTTTTTTCCAAATACTACAGCATGTACCGCCCACGTAACGCTGTGTAGAATACGTGTCGAGTTAGTTAGACGTACGTTACGTAGAAAAAAAATTTCACCTTCACAATTCATTAGCTGACCATTTCAGAAATCACAGAATATCATTAGGCTTAAGTATCTTCCTAGTCTGAAGGGCTTATAGTACAGAATATAATTATCCCAGTTACAGGTAACTGAAGGCAGAAATGGTAGTTGTATATTGTCGATTTGTCAGTTGACTGCCGTTCTGTTTGACGAAAAAACGCTTCCTTCGAAGGCACGAACGGATCAAAAGTCGCTATAGTAAACAACGATAGCTCACGCATTAGAAATTCGACTTGAAACGATCCGCACTGGCTTGAATATTACGCCTGTAACTAAGTAGTTGAAGATGCGCGCACTTTGCTAAATCATTGGTTTTAAAAACAAAACATATGTTAACCACAATTGAAATATGGTGATCGTGTTTCTTAGAACTGTGTATAAATCAGAGAGACCTGAAGAAGCAAGCTTGTTGCGTTTTAACTATAGGTAGCATATATAATATAGTTTCCAAACAAATCCAATTCACTCAATTTCTAGGAATTTCCACGTAACCGCGACAATAGATATCAACAAAATGTGTCACCTGTTACATCTCCTGTATATTGCGGTTGAACTTAGCTGGCAAAAGACAGAAAAATAGTTAATTTGTTCAAAGTCCGAACAGTACTATATTTTTGTTTCACTCTTGACCTAACTATTAGATAGTTCTATTTATTTCGCTCCGAATTTGTTATTGCATAGACCTTATAAAGGCATTTCCATGGCTCCGGACAATGACCAGTTGAGTAGTCGATATTAACGTACGCTACCTGCACACGACATTTCTATACTATTTGCAAGAATTGCCGTTGACAAAAAAATATCGGAAGAGCAGTTCGCCCAACGTTGCTAACGCTGCATCCGATCGACCACGAGCACCAGCTATTGATAAGCACTACCTGATAGAAGCTGTGAGATTTTTGTTCATTTCTTCCTGACCCGGTCGCACGTACACCATGACACTACAATGGAAGCTTTATTAATAACCAGCTGTATGATACCCCATTCCATCTATATAACATCTCCGTCATGGGAGCCTTTCATCCGACCGTTAAATCCCTAATTGCGAACAGGCGCGAAACCAACGGTACTTTTTTGCACCAACAAAACCACCCGTTCCACTCCTGTTGTTCCTCTTACGTTCTTGCCCACCTAACCTAACCTAATCTAACCTATAACAAATTGCTATCACTGACGATATCGCTCATCCTACTTTTGCTGGTGTTAGCTGTTACCGAACGATCGCAAGGCCAAGAATTTGGTTACACTGACCTTCACACAATTGGAATGAGATGACTAGCGAGCTAGATAGCGTTGTTAGTTCACAGTCGGCTAGCTGAATATTTTAGCCTATTTTAGCAAATCTGTTCATGCGAGTAGGGCATACGGGCTTTATGCATCACATGATATAACAATGATAGCAATTATAATGATCATAAATGGGAGGTGTATGCAGCGAGGCCCGTGAGCGTCGCGGGCATCTGACGAGCGGCGAATTTACTATTATGATTTCCACTATAGCGAACCGATTGTCCCATCCCAAACGGTGTTGGCCTTGATTGGTGGCCGAGGCTTAGGATTTCATGAGGTCTGCGGGATCCGTCGACTGAAAAAAAAAAGGCTAGCTTCAGTAGTAACGTCGCTCGCATTTACTGTATCGTTGGGAGTTCGATCGCGTGGCTATTGATAGCGTGAAATATTAGCTACTCCCGAACCATTACTCAGCTAAGGCAATCAGACGTCACTAGAGCTGTAGGCGACGCCCAAGGCAAGTGATGAGCAGAAGTTAAGCGACGGGCAGCAATCAGAGACGATTTCATGGGTCTAGGGGCAGGGACAGTAGCAGTACTGGCAGTGACGTTCCTTCACTTGCCTTACGGAAATTTGCCCCACCATAATATTCAGCTGCCTCTACCCGCTCGTAGTCAAGTACTTTCTTCGTCTCGAATGACGATAAAGTTAGTCGCACGTGTAGTGCGCGCCACTGCAGCTGCCCTTGCAGTTGCAGGAACCACGGCAGCCATTGGCTGATGCGCTGATAACTGACGTCGTGGGTCCGCACTTCTGCCCGTTGTAGTGACGCGACAGCAAACAGCAGACATCGAATCAGTAAACCTGCCGAACGAATATAGCAACGATTTTTTGCAGAGAGAGAGAGAGAGAGAGAGAGAGGTAAGCAGTAAATACGAGTGTCGAATAACGGTACCACTACGCCACGTTCAGTCTAACAAATTGTCTGCTAAGTTAGTGTTTATGCGGAACATTTTTATATTAACATAATGGTAACATGTTTACATGCTTACTAAATTTAGGTCTGGTGCAAATTCGGCCGTAAAAAAAGGACCAGCCGTTTGAAGCGATGTCTGCCTCAAGCAATAGAAGCAGAGGAAACTAAGAACAAGTCGGATAACACTAACAAATAGGCAAAGAAAAAGAAGGAAAGATCAATTTCTCCATGATTCTGCTCGATAACTATGTATGAAACATTCAGCCAGTTGCGAAGGCGGATTGTGTGCTATCCAGTTGTATCCTGCTGCAGTTATCAGCAGGAATAATCCATATAAGCACATCATTGACCAGCGAAGCGTCGATGTTGGCGACAGCGGCCAAAGCACAATTGACCATGCAAGTCAAATGTAAATTCTCGAAGGCGCGGTCAGCAGAAATAGCTGGCCAGTTTGTTCTATGCAATGGCAGATGGTGATGGACAATGCAGGCAAACGGAATTGTTTCAGCTGCAAAATCACCAGTAGCAGACGACGCAGTCGTGGGTCGAGGTTGTGCCTTTTCAGCTGAAGTTTCAGCGTTTTGTATATAGTCGCCCAACTGAACAATCGTTTCCAATCCTACTGAACTCGAAATGGACCCAACAACCTCTTAACGTAAGAGGTTGTTGGATCGATTTTGCAGAAGTATTGGATGTGTGCTAAGGAACAAGCTTATATCTCACTATGGTTAGTGTTGTTCTCGGAGATCGTTGGAACTAGTATCGGGGGGTGGCTAGGGCTATTGTAATTCTACCACGGCTGGCGGCCGATGGCGAAGCCGACAACTCTTTCTAATCGATCGAAGGTTACGGACTGGATGTGATACAGGAAAGGTAAAGCTGAACTGTGTGGTCAGACTTCAACCGAGTAAAACGATGCTGGAAGTATGGTCTTTTTGGGAGACGCTAGGCAGAGTAAGCAGGATTTTTTCGTGTCGCAGCGCACAAGTGTGATGAAATGGGATGGACTTTTCAAAATTCTTGGTGAAAATTGGTCCCCGTAATAGCTTAAGGAGACATTTTGGTCTAGGTTTGAACCCGGACATAGAGAGACTTCCGTTTCATGTTAGGAGCTAGCCGGCTAGCTGACTAATAGAAGATCACCCAATAGCGATACCGGACGTAAAGCTCGAAACGTAGAAATTACCTTACGTGATTTTGATTACGTTTTGTCGTCGTTTGAATAGTATATAATAATGGCAGCTAAACTTGTTGAAGTTAATTGCAGATTTTAATGTTCGGAAGCTTACAACGTTTAGCCACACGTGTTTGTGTTGCATAACCGAAATCTTGATTGATTATTTTCTACTTATTTCGACACTAAGAACGTGTCACCATCAAATGCTCTTTACTCGATCTAATAAATCAATACTACCTAAACAGAATGGGCTTGGCTCTCGTCTTGGCGAAATTGATACGCGTTAATACATAACAAAACTCGTGTGAACGAACACTGAATACGGTAGTAAACATTTACAATCATGTTACAACACTGATAGAAGCACTTCTAAGATAGACAAGCATACATTTATATCTGAACGTTTTCAAATGACGCTATTGACTAAAAAAAGTTTCTCCACAAAATAGCAGGTATCCTTGATGGCTATATTTTGCTATACAGAGCGTTTTTGCTTTCAGCTTTGCATAGCGTAACTACTACTCCATACTTTGACCTACAAACAAAGTGGTTCACAGCTATGTATGAAGAAACTAAAGACTATAAATCATTTCAACCGTTCGAGTCGTCGTAGACACGCAAATCTAATTGGTACCCAAACATTCTTTTTATCTCTAGCTGGACTTGAAGGGCCATTAGAGCAAGGTCGTATTCCACTAATAGCATAGTAATAGAGGCCTGTAGACAAACTTTTCCATTGGGGAGGCCGATAGGTGCCAACAGGCTGCCAACCGATACAATTGCTTATGCTTGAATCGAGCAAAATGGTCCGCTAGTGGCAGTTTGTTTGACGAATACACGTGCGAAACGACAAAGATCTGTTCTAGTTAGCGACAAGAACGTCGCGTTTTTCAGGACGGACACGTTGATAAAATACGATCGGTCTTCCCGATGAAGGAACGTTCGCGCGAACGTCAACGAGCGCATCACAACCCAACGGGGATTAGGTTTTCGATAGGCGAGATAGTGTCGTGGCCTCGTAACGATGGCGACCACCGATGGCGATTGTATAGTGGAATGTAGCGAATATCAATGATATCGATCGATCTATCTAAATGTATCAGTGTTCTAGTAGGAGACCCTTCACTGGGAGCTTTAGATGAAGCAACGTTCCTTACCGGTGGTGTCAATAATGTTGAAGCTGTACGCGAAGCGCAAGGCTATCCAGTCGATTTTCAAAGAGTCTTGACTTTAGACAACCTCGAGAACACTCAAAGGAAATGTACTTACCGGCCGTCGTAGCTTGGGTAGAGAGATACGGAGTGAGAGAGAGAGAGAGAGAGAGATAGAGATAGAGAAAGAGAGCGTCGTCTGTTAGTCTTGTTACTTTTTCGCGCCAGCATCGTCGGTTTAAGTGGCATCGATCGGAGCAACGGAGGATGCACAGTAAGTTGGAGTAAACTGGCACCCCTATATGAGTGTGCTGTCTGAAAGCTGGCACATCGTGAAGCGAGGAAAGAATACAGGTTAATTGATTGCAGTTGCTGGCTGGGATAAATACAGCGTGCAAGAATTTATTCTGCCTATAAAAAATTCTGAATGTGACATAGGGCTATGTCTAAATCTTCATAGGAAAAGTAAGAGCCTCATTCATAGCTTTTTCGACGATTAAACTTAACGAAGCAAAGCAGTTATGAATGCCCTTTCTTACTTGGCGTTTGTCGTTACTTGTATTTTATGCGGACCTCATGTGGGCGCCATCTTGAAAACTGGCTACATCAGAGGGGCAAAAATGGAAAACGATGACTGTTTGACATTCGATCAGTCGCACCGCTATTACACGTGTAGATTTTATTATACTCGTAGATATGGATCGATTTGCTTTTAAGTATAGTCGAAAATGATGGTAGTTGACCATAAAAGGTTGAATAGTTTTATGGTGTAACGCTAGATCATATGAGTCGTGTATGTCTATAGCTATTGGCACTCGGTTGTAGCAACTCTATATAATAGATTTATACAGATTTAACGGATCGAAACAGATGAAATACAGGCATCGCGAATTAAGCCGATCGTAGAGAAAATGGCGGAATCAAACAGTCACCGGCTTACTTAGTTTATCTAAATAGGTTAAACCGATTTCTTATTGGTATAAGTTTCTCCTCCGAATCAGCTAATAATTTGCTATATTATCGTATCTATGACGAATCGGTGCTCCTGGAAGCGGAATGGTCGAAAAATGTAGTAGTAGTAGATGTTGGCTTTGTTTAAAATGAGAAAAGCCACATTGTACCACAATACTTTGCCCCAATGTGTGAGTTGAAATGATTATTCTGGAACGACAAAGTTCGTATGTTATGTTGGCCTGTTATGTTCCTCTCTTATTGCTGTTGCAATATGGATGACTATTTATCCTTTGCGATCGTTTAGGATCGATTTTCTCAGTTCTTCTAAGACGAATAGCTAATCTGAATTTTAATAGACTTGAATTACTTTCAGCTTAAATCCAGTCTAAAATATTGTTGCTTTGAATCTACAGCCTTTCAAATGGAACACATCTTAGCGGGCAGTATATGGTTGAAAACATGCATTGTTCCGTTACTAGGGACGCAAGAAATTGCCTCTTGGAGGCTAATATAAGGCTTTGGAAAAACTCAAGGAAGAATCCATGTATCAACATAGAAAATATGTAACAAGAACTAACTCGAAGCAGGGAAAGTTTTTAAAAAAAAAAACGGAAAGCAACGCGTGTAATAAAGCGAAATTGTGTTCAAGTCTTAATCAGGAATTTTTTTTGTCCACTTTTAGAAACACACATGTCGCGTAGCTTAAACGTAAAGTTAATAGATATATTTGTTATTAAAGTTAGCCAGGTGCTGCCTGAAGACGTAGAAGTCAAGCGATTTGCTCGCTGCACTATTTTCTAAGTATGAGGCCTTAGTCAACTGATCTGCCGTTGCGAACGGTAGTTATTTGAGGGGATGTTTCTATATTTCAACTTAAACTCGATTTTTTATATATTTCTTAAGTAATAGGAACTAGTAACGGTAGCAGCGCCTTTTTCGATACCGATAGAACATAAGTATAGTGGGATACTGTTTCAGTGTAGCGAAGGTGTGAAGAAATCAACTGTCTTCCAGCAAAACGCAGAACGGATACAGCAGCGCCTGTAAACGATATCGGGGAAAAGTGCATTCAAAATTTCTGTCTTCATTTAAATACAGTTAATAAACAAACGAAGTCAATTTTGTCTTCATATATGTCGATCACCTAGAATCTGAAGAAAAATTATCGGGTGCAATTATCGGGCCGTTAATTCACCTATTTTAAGGCCACTACAGTGAACAATAATTTTAGATATATTTTCGGTAGTCTGGTTCTTGCTAATCAAACAAAAAGGATTTTTAGCACTATGAATTAAGACGCTAGGTTCATCTAGGAACTTTTTTTCTCTTGTACCTATATGAGCTTCAAAGACAAATTTAAATATTTATATTAGAAGCAAATCACAAAGCCCAGTGGCAGTCAATAGGGAGCCTGATCTGATGATGTGTATTTATCCATTTCAGCTGATCTGATTAAGTTGTTACCAATGGGTACGACATGTTTCTAGATTGGGCTCAAGGCCAAAAATGTGCCTTGACCAGACTTAAATGATTCGCATTGTGTTGAGACAACGCTAACAATGTCAAGTAAACAACTAAGCGTACATACTGAGACAGATCGTGCTTCAAATGCTCGAACAGTATCGAAAATGACTATGACTAGGAAATTTCGAAAGTTAAGAAAACGTAAAAAGGCTCGAGCCTGCTAGTTCAATTTTTTTAGTTCAAAAAGCAAGAAGAGATTAACTTTTCTACCTGCTTGTTATAGTAAGCCCATTATTTGAAGCTATTTTACCGAGGAAACAAATAATTAGAAGACGTTATAAAATCAGCTGACCTTAGCAAAAGGTGTGGCGCATTTATGCCAGACACGCACCCACCATATATATATATATATGGTGGTTGCGTATGTACCTGGCTTTCTCGAGGTTTCATAGAGTTGTATTGCATTGTTTCCAAGACTCAGGAAAGTTGGTTGAGTTTAAGACTGCTCGTCTTTTTTTTGGGCATCGTTTACCTGAGCTGTCCCAAACACCTGGAGCATCTACATAGATACACGTAGTGTATACAGCAGTAAATTAGAGATATTACGATCACGTTTATGATACTTTAGGACACTGGAAAATCATTAGATGATTAGTATTTGGTAGAAATTGATCGGAACTCCAGTCACGAGGTAAGTTCGTCGTATCAGTCACAAACGATGATGGTACAGAGACATTTATGCTAATGTAACACGATTAGCTTTGCCGAACACCGTTTTGAGGCCCTGTTTCGAATCCATGCTAACCCGTGTACAAATATGAGACAGTCGATAATGATCTGTGCATACATATTCTACCGAGATCTGATTGGACCTCTGTCCGAGAGCATATCTTGTCCCTCTGTTCTCACTCGAATACCAGGCCATTGAGTGATGTCTACGTTTAGTCTTACAGATGGGCTTGGCACTTCATCGCTTAGAACATACACAAATTCTAGTAATTCCATATCGTTCCTCTATTCGAAAGCTTGTGAATGTTATGCTTCTGTAACATCTAATCACAGGCTCGCATAAATAGACAGTTCGTGCATTCTTCGACAACAGTTTCAGCGATGAACGCGTCGGTTAATGCTATTAAGTTAATAGCTCTACCATGACTGGCAGCATTTTTGCGTCTGTCTAATAATGAGGGCATAGGTCGAAAGCTTTCGTGACATCAAAGGGGGTCCGCTGGCGGTATTGCCGCAGCCGTTACTGTAAACGGAAGTTAGCGCTATTAGTGTTAAAATAACCTGTTTGTCTTTCCGTATAGATGTATTGACTGTACGTACCATTTTGTTTATTTTCCCAGCGTTTGCAAACCGATACGCTTGTGTCGTACGTGCGTCGTATTTCTGCAGTGTTCGCGGCGAGGACGTACCTCTCTGTCTTTGGCATTAGAAAAATGGTATTACGATCGTAATTGGTAACATGTGACACGCAGGGGCTAAGCAGCTTACGTATTACCCCCCTTTGTATTATTAGGCAATAGTGATGTACGCAACTGCGCTAACCCGAAAGCGGTTGTTTGCCTAGGCTTGCCAAAGAGTCTACCTGAACATGACGACCTTAACAATATCGATAGAAGCTGCGCAGAGCATCTAGCGGCATGATACTAAGTTTGAATCTCGATATCATACGCTGTGCGTGACGCTTCAATAGAACAAGAGACGCAGACGTCCGGACGAATACATATGGATTCGTAGGCAAGTTAGGAATGGTTGTTATCTGCGACTGTTATGAGTGAGTCAGACACACCGGCTCACCATTATGACGCTACTAAAAACTACCCACTTGACTAACTAACGCCGGAAGAAATTAAATTACTATCATTCGCTCATTTTCCAACTGTTTGGCGAGCGTTAAAGATAGACTATGACATATTGCCGCGACTGTCAATGATTCTATACAGACAAGAGATAGAACAGGAGTAGAAATATACAAATCTTACGCAGTCATATCACAGAATATGTGTCGCTAAAGGCGTTATACTTCTAATATTTATCTGCATTAACTAGTCGATGCAACACGAGCTGCCCCGAAGGACGACGTCAGTTTTATTTCTGTTCGATTCTAATTCTTCACTGATTTTCTATGCGTTTAGTTGGTCACCTCGTTTTATATACATGTGGCAATGATATCGATGGCTCAGCAAACGTTGATAGGTGAACACTTCTTCGGCGTTAACGAAGAAAACGCTTTTCATTGGGGTGAGGTGAATGCGTCAGTCTTCGACGCTGTCCGTCCATGAAGTGCTTTTACCTCAGGTAAAGGACACGATAGGTGACATCAGTCATAAGAAATTTCCATGTTTTCGTAGCAGAACAGAACCTCTTGGCTGGCTTTGTGCTGTTTCATGTTTTTTTTGTTGAAGCACTTTTCCAATGTGACCCGGCTGGGAAGTAACTAATCCCACTAACCATGCATTCTAGATTCAAGAGCGCTTCAAAGAGCACGCATATAAACCGAAGCCTATTTTTTTAAGAGAGTATTTCTAGCAGCGTCTGGCAGATTTAACCCGTTCCACTGACGGGCTTGTTATTGTCTATTCAATGCTTCAATCAGCCTGAATTGGCCCTACTGGACGTCGTGTTACTCGATGTCCACGTAATCGTGGCAGTACCACTGCGAAAAATAATTCAACACGGCGCCGTAAAACCATTCTGCCAATGTTAAGCGGATAGGGCCCACGGTGCGACAAGATCGCAACGACAGTTTCGGATATTTGTCGCGAATGCCACCACCGACGCTGTTGCCCCCGGTGCTTGCGACCACCCTTTGCCAACATGTCGCCGCTTGCTTGCAACTGCTGCTAAGGGAAAAGCACAATCTCTGTGTATTGTTATTATAGACGTTACGATTCCAACTGCTGTTGTTTCTTTCGACGATTTAACCGTGACATAGTTATCTGAACTGTTAGCTGACTTGGTCAATTGCACAAATGATTGATTGTGAGTCATTCCTCCGGATCGGCTTCCAGTGGCCGTCTTTCCCTTGGGCCATCCCGTCCAATTGTTTGCTGGGCTGACTCTGCAAGCAGCATCTTACACGAAGAGAGCCTAATAACGGGTGACAGCTCAACGATGAACGCCTGGAGCTGGCAGGGTTTCTATGAAAACAATCGGTGGAATGCTGTGGGCGACAGAGGCGCGTCTTCAGCCATGTCGAGATGCCTTAAGAGAAGCGCAGTAACTCTGACGACAGCAGATGTTAGCCGAATGGTCGAATCAATGCAACACAACGTCCGGATAATATGTATGTTATGTGTATAATATGTATGGGATGGTTATGTACAATGGTCAAGTACAATGGCCAGATAAGACTCGAACAACGTCCTTGACTCAGGCCTGTTTGTCGAAGGCATGGCTGGTTGAAGGCAGGAGGAATAAGCAAGACAAACGAGCCCTTTAGCTTTTCGTAAACTTCATACTAATGACAGCAAAGGTAACTACTGTGCCCCGTCGATACATATAGGGCATGGATTATGATGACGAACCTCTGCGAAAATGCGTTGACCGATGGTGTCTAAACGTAGCCTAAGCCAATTTACAAACGGCCGCTGATGTTTCTCATATGAAAAGTAACGTGGTGGTGGTGGTTGTGGCGCTAAAAGTAAGACAGAAATTAATTAATCGACTAGAACAAAGAAATAAAGATACTATAAAAAAACTAAAATAGAGTTAGGTCCAACGAAATAAAATCCAGACAGACATTTTGAAGGTCAGGGCTACTAAACCGATAAGATGAGAATGTGCATGCGAGGCCACAGATTCATAGACAAAATAGAATGGCAGGGTAAAAAAGTTCCATAGATTGTTATCTGTGGTCTGTCCGAGTATTCATTAATAACTTAGAGACTGAACTTTGTCAGTTGATAATAGGCACTTGATAAGTCTGAAATTTGTCGTACATTTGGGCGATTCGGCGTGTTAGTTGTACGCGTAATATTTATCACATTTGCTCCGTAACAACTTAGTTGTTCCACAATTGTTCAGATGTTTCTATTTCCAGCTTATGCACATACAGAAGTACTATTGTTCCGTCGTCTGCTCAAGTGTCCACTCGGCTAGTCGACCGTTCGCGTCGCTTTTGGAAAAAGGTCGAATTTTCATAAGTCAAAAAAATAACCGAATAACTGTTCAAAAAGTTTTGAGGTGGCGCTGCTGTCGCTCCTAGCGCTCGATTGAAAACCAGTACGACAAGCGCGTACTGGCTTTGATTGTGCTTTGAGCTTTCCGGCTGCTATCGCAAATGATACGACCTTCCGATCGCCGTGAACTCAACTGTCGCACCCGAAGATATCTTCATTTCACAACGTAGTGACTGTGTTTAGCAGTGACCTAGCTGCTAGCTTAGCGGGCCCCGTCTGACCTCATTGCACCGGTTCTGTCTCAACGACTCGGGCGAACTGAGCACTTATTTGGTCGTCGTTTACTCGAAACCACTACACAAAATCGTTGACAACGGTCTGTAATGGCAGATATGTCCGGGCGCTGATCTCGATGCAGCGCGTAGACAACCTGGCCCAGGCAACCTAGAAGGGCTAAGTGTCTTGCGTACACCGGTGTCGTACCCGCATCTCGAAGCCTTCGAGAGAAGGTCGGGCGATTGCTCCTCGTAGAGGTAGCTGCGGGTAATGCTATTGCTGATGGGGTCCATCTACATCACTGTTACTACCGTATCCTACTGTCAAGGTGTGATAATGACCATTAAGATAAATCGTCTACTGATCTGCCGATTATCTTGCATGTGATCGCCGTTGACTTCGTCGATTTAGCAATGTGTCTCGTATACCCGCTAACCATGGACGACGAAAAGAGCCTGATATGAAACGCTTTGCCTGAGTGCAGCTGATTGACGTCGTAGGGTTCAGTTTCTACAAAGCGAACGGAATCAATAAAGCCCGATAGTACTTCTATAATATCACAGTGCCACGGCTAGTGTCATTTCTAGCTACCATTTCTGCATCGTCTGTGTTAGCGATTTCTGTGTGAGATCCTCCGGGACTTTCCCTCGGGGGTTTAGCTGGTACGTTGGCCCTCATGTAATCTGACTGATAGATTGTCTTTTTAGATGAGTGCTACTACCAGATGTCAATCAGGCTTTTTTGAGTGTGTTTCGCCTAGATTTGGTTTCGGTTTTAAGATGTTGAAAACAGGTTTACTCTTTTTCATTCATTTCGATATTACGCGAAACTTTGAAGTAAACGGCATTACTAGTTACATTGGTGCGCCCATCAAACTCAGCGTCCTGTTGTGGCCGTGTCTGTATAGAAACGATGTAATTGTTTATGTTCAATTGGCTCTGTTAACTTAAGAATGAAGAATGGCATATCACGAATGTTTTTTTGTACCGTAAACGTCACTTTACACGTGCAAGGAGAAAACTATGTTGATTATATATCACACATATTTTCCCGTGGTGCTTCAACGGTAAAGTGTTTGCACCTCATAAAGCTTAGGAGCATCTAGGGGAGTCCTATACGTTTGAAAGCGCGCGTCGACACCTTATGTCGGGTATTGAAAGGGACCGCCAGTTGCCTGAATGAATGGTTAAGAAGAGCGCACGTAAAACTGGTAGCATGCATTTATAGTACAAATCTGAGATGTAGGGAAAAGAAAAAAGTAGATCTAGATAGTAAAATCTAGGAGAAAATGTCTAGCTACATAATGGTTTATGGCTAAGTAATGACGGCGGTTTCTGTCGATTCACGTAGTCTTGTTTCATCTGGATAATCGAAATTATCCATGATTGCCTTTCACTTAGACACTTAGCTTTTTCCTGTCGAAAGTGTGTCTGGAATTGCCACGAGCAATTAATCTAAAGGGTACCACCCAGGACCTTTAACCCTACATTAAGCAGGGCGTGTTAGTGACGGAAATTTTCAATAAAGAGATCGATCTCGCCAGTTAACTACACAAATTGTTAACACTATAATGATCTTCATCAACCTTATAGTAGAGATACTGTATAGTGCAAATTTCACTATTAAGAATGAAATTATATTATTTGCTATTAAGAACCGAGAAATGCGTTTCTAGCCCATCTTGCTAGTCCTATCGCTCGTAATTGTCCTACTTTGCTAAGCAACTTTGCTAACGCTAATAATTTTTCACATCTCATCGGTCAAATCTCCGCTTTTGTCCGATTTCGAGCTACAATTCCTCATAGTCGCTACATTTACGGCTGTAGCATTGCAGAACCCTAAGCTTTTATCCGCCTTTGTTCCTGTTTGCACAACACTGCTACGCCGTCAACGACTTTGCCCCCGCGGCAGCGCCGTTGATGGGCAGTCGTGATACGATTGGTAAGGTCAAGCATTTCTGCTAATGGTTACCGGCCACTGATAGCGGCCGGCGGCACCAGCCGCGTTATGATAGTTATGGTTTTGGCATATAGTCACTCTCTTGTCAGATGCTATGCTACATCGCTACCATAGATGGGTGAATAAGATGTGGGTGCAATGTCGTGCCTTCTATTATGGCCACGACTTAACTAGAAGTTCAAACTGAGAGTAAACTCGCTCTGCGAACAGGCTCCCCTAGTAGCCGTAAACCAGCTTCGTTCTGCGTAGAGCAAATACGCTTGCCCGTTCGGTGTGGTCGTCAGCAAAACGTCAAACAGCCGCCAGGGGATACACTGTTATGTGTTTACCTCAATACCATGGGGCACAGTTTAGTTTGTACCGAAAGGCATTGAGCAGTCACACCAGCGGCATAATAACACGGATAGTTCAGTAAACAGTACGCTAGCCTGCGGTCTGACTCAGATGGGAAAAAGGAGCGATAGAGTATACATATCCTGTTAGCTCTGAAGACAAGGGGTTTATACGTATCGTGTCTGGTTGTAAACGTTGGTGCGTCACCAGTGCTGACGATGTTGATGCTCTTGTCGCTACGGGTTTGTCGAGATTATGTAAGAAGGATACATAGATTGCCAAGATAATAATCGTCTCTAATTAACTCGTTAATATTTGCTTACACGATGGATATACTGCGCAATATAAAAGGAACGACAACACACGTTTGGTGACCGATGCTCCAGGCAGATATTTATTTTCTATGTAGAAGTGATATAAAAACAAGACACTGTAGCTCTATTGAGAGGTGATTTTGATGGACCCCTTGACCACATTGAATTGATAATGTATAGTAGAAGAATCCGTCAGCGCATAATAGAAGCGCATATGTAGGCAATGAAGGCTTGGAGCGATAGTAACGGCTCGAACAGATATGACTTGCTGTCTTTCTCACAGAGGAAGACTAATTCGGATCTGCTTTACCGATTTAAACAAATAGCACAACAAATTGCTTAACACGTGAGCGGATCGTGATCTTCATGCATGGTGCACATTTTCTGAGCAGTTTCTGAGCCCCTATATGTACTCAATGACGCTTGCAATGACTAAATATGGTCTGTACTTAATTGATTGCTCTCGTTCACGGCAATCGCCCTGGCGGCGGATCATTTGATAGCGTTATATACATTATATAATGCAATGATAACAGCAAGCAAACAATTAAGGTCACTGTTAGCTATTTAGCATCTTTGTCAATATAAACAATAACTAAATCACATAGAAAATTCTGATTGGCTTAATTCGCTAAACGTGCATCGTATAAATGCATCGTCTATTTTGTCCAGTTGCTCGTGCACGATCGTCGCTTTCGTTCGATAGAAAAGTAATAATATCGAGGTCCTGCGTGGAGTTCCTTCTGTTCTGTGAACAGCTCAACAGCGCTATATATAGCAATGACAGTTGATTCATTTGTAACGATCACTTCACTAAAAGAGCTGACCGACAGGATCAGGGGAGCTCATTGATGAACGATTGATGATATATATAGATAGCGTACAGCATTTAAGTCGACGCTTTCTCAATAAAAACAACTATTTCAACGAGACCTCTTACGTGTGCCTTTTCCGGCGGTTGTGATCAGTCATAATATTCAATATGACAAGTCGAGTACTGAACCATTCACGGGCTCGTTTCGAATGTTTGTTCCTTTGCAGTTTGGCGAGCCCGTTTATAATAAAGGCACGGGTGACCGAGTCAAGTCGTCATTCGAGAGAGTCCAATGACTGTCAGCTTATAATAACGCTCGATGCGTACTCTAACGGAGTTAAATTTTGAGCCGTTCGGCGGCCAGATGTGTTCATCCTAGGTTTGTTCGTAGCCTTATACAGCTAACCTTACTCCAATCTCCTTGCATGCGCCGATGAACTATTTTATTGTAAAACGTATGGTGTCCCTTCAGTTACTTCGGACTACGTAATAGTGCAGAACATACGCTCGCAGAAGGAGGACGTTTCCTCCACCCGACGTCACGCTCCAAATAGAATGCACGTTTTTTGGATCGCGAGCTAGCCAATTATCATTTATGCGGTTCTTTTTGGCATTGAAGACGAAGGACATTTAATAGAAGAAATCAAACACGACTCCTAATTTAATACTTCTTCAATTAAACATCAAACGGCATCGTTAAACCTTTTGATTCTATTGTTCTAAGAAATCATCTCTCTGACTTTTATAGGCCTGAGATCTTCATTGACGATGCATGGCATCGTACGCTCACCCTCTTCTTCGCAGTAATTGCCTGACAGCTAATGAGGACAAGATGTGCAAAAGACCTATAAACATACAAGTCATGAAAGAAAAAGCATTACGCAAAACACCTTGGTATTTCTCGTTCATGAACATTTTGAGTTTTCATATTATTAGTGATCACGAAATCCATTAGGCACGGAATCAGTTTCTGTGGCGTCAGTAGAAAAAGACTGCTAGTACATACGATAGCCTCAATGTGTTTTATAACTAAATATAGGCCAATGGTATATATATTGTCTAGGACTTAGTTTTGTCAGTGGCAGCTCGAATTATGGGACGGTTCGCTTATGGGACTGCCATAAACGTTTGTTTTGAATGCATAAAAAATGTTCTATGACAGATCCGTTAAGCGGGTCAATGGATGATAATGACTAAAGGTCGAAAGATTGTTACTTGACTTGTGGCTAGCTGGTATTAGGCGGATCAAATTTATTATAAATAGCCTGATTTAATCAAATTGATTAGATATTTGCAGGACGAAAGGCTGGCCTAGGACGCAAAACTGTCTGCTATTACTCTGTTTTGCATCACTGACAACTACGTACGTTCATGACAAAACATCAAATCGTTTAGGGGACTGTTTTAAAAACTGGCACTGAAGGTCGTAGGTAACGATGGAGGAGACGATGCTCATCTGGCGCGAAAGATCGTCGGTTGGTCACCAAACAGAAGTCGACGTTGACGATACTGCCTGTCAATCAATATATTGTGGGGTATGGAAGGAACTGTGTTATTTTTTGCATAAAATTTAAGCGAAAAAGCGTGTTTGTTTCGCTCGTTTCTTTTTGGCGTGACAAGCGGGCATTACTCTACTCTTTGAGGGAACTTCAGGTCCGATGCAATGTAAATAATTAATTAGCAAGAAAAATAATTTCGTCTGATAGTTAGTAAATGTCTTCTTGTGTAGAGTCGTGCGGTCATTGTTTATATTTGATTTAAGAAAACTAACAAAAAAAGTTTTAACTTGTTTATTGAAACCCCTGACGATATCGCATTCTATATAGGTATAGCTAACTTTAATTAAAATCATACGCATATTAAATTTTACTCTAATTAAGCTATAATAACATTATTATTATTCGAAAAACTAAGAATATCGGTATAAAAAGTAATTGCCAATAAAAAGAGAAAGCTTATAACAATTACAGTCAAACACAATTTGGACCTAACTGTATTTATGCCGTCGTTCGCTGCGCCGCACTCAGCTACTCGGTATAACACTACAGCGAAGGCGTCTGGCCGCTTTTATGCCCGCGACTCGGGACTGACCTGTCGTTATTTGATATTTTTTCCTTTAATATATATATATATATATATTTTTTTTTTTTTTAAGCGTTTAAATTTTCCATTTTTTTTATACCTTCGAAAGCTCTTCTTCTTAAATGTCTCTCTTTGAAATTTTGTACACACGGATGAATACGTGTGTATATACACACACGTCTATGTACACCTGTAAAAGTAACAGCGCAGCTTTAAGCGTTTTAAAAGCTGTCTACTGGATATAGTGCTTTGTTTGTATTGGTCGAAATGGGGTTGCGGCAATCTGCGAGGCACGGTGTCGTGCAAACAACATGGCGGAGCCCAGAAGAACCATTGACACAACGGCCCCCTCCTAACGCTGTACTTCTTTTATACTTCAACTTGGAATTGTCATGACCGTATGTTATCTATTTACGCATTATGTTCACAGCATTATCATATTATCACACGAGCAGCGTGTGCAGGTATTCCATGTTGGTCCATGAAGCACTGAGAAAATGATTTAGTGTTGCAAACTAAAGTGGTAACAGGTTAAATAAGCGTATCTGAATTCTCAACCACGTATAGCGTGAGGCAACAGTCCCTGGATGGTCTGAGGGCAAGTTTTTTGCCAGTTGTGAGAAAAGAATCTCTTGGCATTTGGCGGGTTATCATTTTTTTGCATGTTAATAGGCGTCAAATAAAGACTCTTCGATTGATGTTTTTTTTTTAACTCAAATGTTTGCCTTATTCTATATTCTATTCTACAAAATACGTCGTTAACCGATATAAAGCATAAGTAAGTTCGTTTCCTTAAAGACTAAAAAAACAACCGGTAATAACAAGATAGCGACGTCAGTTCAGGGGAGTGAACTGTCACGTGAAAGAGAACGTTTCCTGAAACGTAACTGGAAAAGGACGCTCCGGTTGGAGAATCCAAGTGATCTTAGGATACGTTTATGAAAATATGTCGATAATAGGAAGCAGTTAAATGTCCAGCGATCGTCGATTTGCTCGTTTCAATAACAAAGAAGAAAATCATTTCGTTACTGGCGTCTCCCCGCTAGCAAAGTACTGTCGCTTGAATCACCGAAATAATGCGTCATATCAAACTGCACGGCCTAAGCTTAACAGATCTGAAAGTAGCAATTACGCCAGCAACGATAGCCACTTAGAATCAGGACAACAGTCCAATTAGGACATTGTTGAGAACTTGTCACGTACGTATCACAACTCTATATCGATGCACTTATGATGCTATGACGAATTAGCTAGCTGGAACGTGGAAATTTACAAATACTGTGTACAAGCATTCATTTGAAAGCAAACTCTATAATCCAACCGCTCCTTGACTAGAATGTTCGTGCGCAGACAGACGCACACGAATAACGCGTGTTGTTATGTCATTTTTATAGAATCGAGCGGGATTCATGCTGAATACGCAACTGTGTTAAACCGGGATCTTCGCTTGAGAGCTGAATGCGAAATGGCGTCGTACCGCCAGCTGTGTTTCTAACAAACTGTCGGCTCCATAAACCATAAAACCTAACGAGGAATATTTACGCGTAAGACTAAGAAGTTCTGATTACTGCGCTCATTTTTTTTTTATCTTGTTCGTATGCCATTTCTATGAATGACTCATGGGATCACCTCTCGGCTATTTACTGCAAGCTACAGATTGTAGCATCGTATCATATTCAAATTTGTCGTTTCCGTCACGACTAAATCGAGCGCTTTCCTGGCGCGATTTATGACCCTCGATGAATCATACGCAGCGGTCTAAATTGTATTTTTTCTTATAGCAAATATAGTGGTGTAAGAAAAAAATTGACACGAGCTTCGCCGTAGGCTGACACTGGCTTTCAATGTAACAAGGTAATGTTTTCTTTTTGTTGTACTAGTTTCGATTGTTCTATGGTCTAAGGTTCTATTACATAGGGCTGTCTGATTTGTTCTAGGCCGTATCAGCCCGGACTGAACTGAGCATTCCGAAGCTTTGTATCTGGCTTCGTTCAATCTAGCATCTCCTTTCATTTTCTATCTGATAGCAATCATCATCAACAACAACAAAATGCGATAGCAATAATTCTATATATTACTGATGTTCTTTTGTTTGTACACCCCTCGGTCTCAAAGGTGTCGAGCATGAATAGCTTCCATGTGAAAAGCTCGCGGTGACCAAAGCTGTTCTTAAGGAACTTCAAATTAACTTACATCGCTGTATATCAAAACAGGAACTGTTGTATTTTATTATAGATTTGTCTCACTGAAGCATTCCTATTGTACGTATGCAGTGTTCACAATTTAAAGGTCGTCATCGATGCCGCATTATGTAGTCAGTGTGGCCCGATCACTGGATGTCCCGTGTTTCCTTCGCCTTTAGCTTGTTCTCAACCTTTTTCTGCTACTATTTTCTAATCCGTATTACCGTGATACGCAATAAGCAGAAAAGGCCCATCTGCTCCACCCTTAAAACATCAAGGCATTGGAAGAAGTCGTTTGGACTTCGTCGACAGATTTACAAGACTTTCTTGGGCTCTTCTTCACCGCACACCGTCTTTCGCCGCAGTCGTGGTTCGCCATTACCTCAAAATCAGGTTGTATATCTTTTCGATCACGATGAGAAAGTAGACCTGCATCGTGTCCACTGTTCTAGAAATACCTATGGAAACATCATTCACTACTACAGTGAAATAGGGCAGAGTTTGCCGCAGTTAACTCACGCAAATGCCGCTAAGGTTGACGTCTTTTCAACAATAGACCTATTCGAGCTGGGTGGTCTTGTTGGAGTGTGTGTGTGTGTGGCCTGTGTTAGCTTGTATACCGACTCGGAAATCCAATGTGTCGTGTACAATTTCGATCGATAGAAGCTGCTTTCTCGAAAGGCTTGAAAAAAGGACGACAGATTGTTTTTGTATAAGATTTCTTTCCTTGTGTATTCGAAGCATTTCGCTATAACGGTTTCTTTTACGGAATGCTACATCTCTTCACCCTGACACGACCTAGCTATTCTTAGCCTCGATGCATTGCAGCCTTCTCTGATTAAATCGAGTTTTATCCCATTTGACCGCCAGTTCGTCGTATGAATTTTCCTCAGAACGTAAGCCTACTTCAGATATTCTGAACCTGTGCGACTATTGGGTTCGTTATCAGAAATTATTAAATTTATAGCTTCATAATAACAATCGTATCAAAAAAATTCTATTCATAATGTGTAAGGTGTAGCAACGGTTTTTGAGGCGTAACGAAACAATTGTCTAAAAATTGTGCTTAGCTAAGGCGGGGAAATTGTTGTTTTTAATTGGTCATATCGCCGTCAATTTTACCGTTTATTACCACAACCACCTCTACTATTATCTCCGGTAAAATTATTGTCCTTAACTCAACCCTAGTGACATGTATTTGCGAACTGTCGCCTCGTTGCTCGGCTACTGCAGATTTTTCTCGTTTTGTACCTCTAACGGACACAGGCAGACATACAAATTATAAATAAACACATCAAACCTATATTTGTTAGACGTAATATTGTTCCGTTCATTTCCTTTAGGGGTAACCTTTGTTAGTTGATATTAACCCTTCAGCATCTGTTGCCTTCAAGCTACTTTAATCGGGCGCAGGGTTTAGCGTCGTAT
The DNA here is from genome assembly GCF_002443255.2 of Varroa destructor. NCBI lineage: Eukaryota > Metazoa > Arthropoda > Arachnida > Mesostigmata > Varroidae > Varroa > Varroa destructor. The sequence goes on along the minus strand of NW_019211455.1, from coordinate 47,418,889 downwards.
TCGACAACTGTATGACTATGTCGGCTGACCTGGCACTTCAAAACGGAGTCTACGATATAACGCGGTTCGACGCTGAGCTCTATTTCATAGGAGGGCGGAAGTATTACAAGGCTGGCGCGAAGGCACGATTCCTATATGGTGTTTAGGGTGCAGATTTTTCTTCGTTCATGAGTATTCAGTGAGTGTCTCTGTTGGCATCGGCAGAAAGTGGACGCCTAGGGATGCCAGTGCACAGGTTAGGGGCCAGGCAGGGACATGCGGAGGTGATGACAATCTGAAGACTGATTCACTTCACTGAGCCGGTTGGCATCGCGACTTGTCAGAGCCGAAAGCTGCGATAGAACGATATTATATCTATGCGATCGTCGTAAAATCATCAAGTGAGATTTGGACGAATTATACCGCTTTTTTTTAGATCTCCTTTATTTGGCATCGCTTACGCGTGCTAGCCACAATAATCGATCGCATAGAGAATTGTGCCTAATCGGAAGGTCTGCTGAACTGCGACAAAATCATAAATGGCTGATGGATAACGGATTTAACGGAGCTAGTCATATTTTTGTATGAGTTGTGCGTATATGCTGCGAATTTTCACAAACCTCGGACATTTGGAGAGCGTTAGAGAGATATAGATTCGTACACAAATCGAGCAGGGCCGAATTACAATGTATCCAGTAGATAGATTCAAGTACTGCTGTGGGGGTGTTCTATAAGACAAAAGGAATTATTTGTTTAGATGGAAGCAATTGTCTGGCTATGTTAAAAATGTCTCTGCATCTCTTGCAACCTGAATGTTTAAGTTTAAGCGTACGCACACTATTTTCACTGTGTATAACCAAAAGCAAGTGTAATTTTCATTCCTTTCAATCATCTAAAACTGAATAGCAATAATCGGTAGATGCGTTTCAACAACTTCAGTCGCTGAAAATATTCTCCATGATTAGTTGATCAGTAAGTCGAGGCTTTCCACAGGAAGTGAGTCCTGTAAAATCCAATTTTCGAGTCTCTATTCACAGCATCTTTGGGTCAAGTGCAAAACCACCCAACGCCCACGTTCATCCGCTTCTATTTTGCCAAGAACAGCTTTTTCTCAACTTCATTTGCCGCTCTGTCGACAGACACGGAAAGGCTCAACACTTTAGTATTCGTTGTCGTCGTAACGCAGCGGTAGACTGCATCTGTTTGATTGCCCTTCGAACTCTTTCCGATCGACGTCACACCTCCGGCTCTACCGATGCTCACCTCTCTTTGACTATGTACCTCGAGCTAAATCTTCTTTCGCTCGTTCCACAGTCCTCAGATGCGCTGTCCAATCAGCCAAAGCAGAGCGAATCCTATCAGATGGTTCGCCGTCTCCTATAAGGCTTCACTGTAATCTGAAGCAACGCTTGACGACAGTGGCGGACGTTAGACTCGAAACATTTAAGCCTCACCAAAGCCCTCAGCTTTCTTTTGTCGGTGCAACACTACAATATCACTATGCAATACAGTAAGGATGACATGATAGACGGGTCGAGGCCTTAGCGCATTCAACCAGCCTGAGTATTTTCCTTCTAGCCAGCAAACCCAAATAATCAAGTAAATTCTGGCGCTGTTGACTTAACCTCAGTGCATTTGGTTCCTCAGACGCACATATATATGGGCGTTTTTCGAGCTTTCAAATTCTGGGTCTGATCTTTAAATACAGCTTCTTGCTCTTCTTGCTGTTCGTCGTTGAACTCTTATTCACTGAAGACGTACGGTGAACTAAGCCACAGGTCAGTAGTCGCTTCGATCAATTCCGTATTGTATGGCAGTGTATATACGTCATCACAGATGTTATCATGAGCGATTTTTCTAATTAAAAGTTGCTATTGCTACCTTCGATCAGACGCGTGCAGTATGGAGCAGTGAGGTTGTCATGAGGCATTATTATTATATGGTGTCGATGTGACGGATCGTGACTGATCACTGCGTGAGCATTTTCATTTTCCTAATATTAATATTTGAAATACTCTATATTATTAGAGTAGCGAGTGTTTCCTATAATTATTCACTATTATAACGTGCAAAAGTCAAATTATCTATGTTGTTTACTTGCTTAGCGATAGGCGAACTCCAACATGGGCTAAGCCAAGCATTGTAAAACACCTTATCTAGTCGCTACACACCTAAGCGGAGCACTTTCCAATAGACTTGACCTGTTAATATGTACAGTAAAAAATGACTGACTAGGTTTGTCTGTTTGATTTCGAAAAATATTAATATTTTTATTGCGTTTAATACAAAAATATCAGGATGTAAACTTTGACAAAATTGCTACGAAACGAAGACCGCATTCTCCCGAGTCTTTGAACTCGAGCAGTAAACTTTAATAACCAATCTAATAAACGAATCAAGCTTCTACCTCGTAACCTCTAGCTATGTTTCCCGTTTGTGTTGACTGTATCAAATTGGCTAGCTACTTACTTATATAATACTTAATCTTTCTCATTTTAACAATTTGTTAGTGATCCAATATACATTTACATTGTTTAGTTGCGACTCTTACCCTCGTTGCATCTATTCATTTAAACCGTATGATATAAACGATACAGTTTTATGTTCCGATGCTCTAGCCTCTGGCCATCAAATGTCAACTCTCCACGGTCGCAAGGTTGCCGCCCAAGGCTAATGGGAACTGGTAATTCAATTAGATCAGTTTTTCAAGTTGATTTTTCGAGCGGATCTCGCATACTGCCTGTCATATTGCTAACCTTACAAATGTTTCACTTGTCTGTAACTTTTTTCAGGAGGTGGCGTAGAGGTATCGAGGATATGCATAGGTGAACCCAATCGGTCACTGGGGTCGAAGAGTCCTATGATCTGCATCCCATCGCGGGGTTTGTTTGCCAGAGACGTCAGTGACAAAGGAAAGGTCCTGTGTTGTGACGGCTATTAGCCAGGACCGCGAGCCAAAACGGTGGGCTCGCCTTTGCTAGTTGCGATGACGGGGCCATCGAGTACCCGGAAAAGCCGATTTTCCTTAAGAAGTCTATTTGGTTCAACTCCGCCGGCGACCTTTACACAGTTCGCAGCCAGATTTGTCGAAAGGTAACTGATTAACTTGTGTTACAGGTTATTACGTATAGGAACAAAATACGTAATACGAAAATATGGTATTTCAAGGTTCAGCGTTAAAATTGAGATTGTAAATATTATCATTCGAAATTATTCTTGGAGTAAGAATTACCCAAAGGTGTTCAGATTTCTAAATACTTTCAGCTAATGAATATAGATATAAATGTGTGGGGATTACTATTTTTAGGAGGTATAGATTGTTTAAGTTAGAGACTTGTTGATCCTAATAACTAGAGATGTCCGGCAATGGTGTAGCCGATATTAGTCCTTTAACAATTAGGCGCCGAAACGCTAGAAGTAATCTGGCTTGTGTAACCTCTACGTACATCAACAGACAAAAAGAAGCTAGCTATGCATCCTATAATTCTGTGTACTCTTCAGTTCACATTTGTTGGTACGTACAAACTGCCTAGTAAATCATACCAGGTATCTTGCCTAACAGCTGAAACGCCTCACGGAAACCGTACTAATGGTTTAAAAAATTGTTTATAAAGTTAGGTTTTCGGAATAACTTACTGGTAAATATCAAGCTTTAGAGTTCAGACCATAGGGTAGTCTGATATTATAGTTTTTACAAACTTGATGTGACGATGGATTTACGATCAGGACGGCGCAATTCTTAGGTTATTCCGTATTTTCTCTAAAAGCTTTTTCTTAAGCTTGGAGCTGTTTTTGAAATTTTGTTATTTATATTGTCTCAAGAAACCCGCTGTGCTTACTACGAATAAAAAAAAACAGCATGACAGCATGATTGATGTATGAATCTAGATATAAAACTCTGTTCTATGAAGATTTGCTTAGAAGGGAGGTTCTTAACCTGTTTAAGGTTAATTTAAATGGTTTCAGTAAAAGTTCAGGCCTACTAATTCGATACCGGATTGATATTCTGAAGTGGAATCACCTTTGAGATCTATCTCTGTACTGAGAAAATACCTATGGGATTTGACATTACGTCTTGCACATAACGGTAACTATAATAGTGAATGGCATTGTTTATTGTTTCCGACATCAAATACCTTGAGGCCGGTCAGAGCATGTGGTTGGCGATCAAGCCCAAATTGAAGCATGACCATGGATGTATCTTGCGGAACTTTTTTTTTGAGGGTAGAAAGAAACCTTATTAAAAATCTATTTAGGATCGACGATCAAGTAAGTTACACAAGCGCAACAGTCGGTTGCGTGACGACACGTTGCGGCGTGTTCGCCGGTGCCTCCTTTGCAGCTCGTTCACCGTAAACTATCTTTTTTTCTTCCTAATTGTGTGACACAGATTCATAAGGAAATAGGAGTTCGGACGTAGGTGCTAGGCTTGTAAGAGGATCATTGAAACTTTAGCCCACTGAGCTATTTGAGCCAACGGAGCAGTGGCTGTGATCTTCAGCAATACTAACTTTCGAGAAAAAAGCAAATACTGAAAAAATGCTTTACCTTAATGTCACATTCGAATTGATAAGGATCGATACGGTCAGCGAACCTTATGCAGGCGTCTACGATCTCACGCTCTGTGCCTTATAGCAACAAGATGTAAAATGCTTAAAGACTTCGCTTTCAAGTTAAGAGGAATTCACTAGTCTTCTCTGAACCTGTCAAAGCAGTAGACGTAGGTTCCATACATCGCCATAAATACACGTCTATCTCATTTTTAGCAGGGGCTCGTTCATAAATGAGTCGAACCATGTCTTAGGTGCTTTACGTTTGGAAATTGTAAGACATTACTTTTTATTACAGCTAGTTCGCAGCTATTTATTATTATTAGTTATTTCGCATTAAATATTTGCTAAGTTTCTAGTGGTGCAATCGTATCTGTCCCTCTCATTAATGACAGATCCTGTCATTTTTCACATTGTTTTATTTTACTTCTACTTAATTTACCAGAAATAAAGATCATGGCTATCTCAAGCTCCGTGCCAAATGTACGATAAAAATATAGCGGTATGTTGATGTGAGGTCGCATCGTTAATTTCCATAGAAGTGGGTCAACTGTTAAATGAGCGGGCAGGCATCTGCTCTGGGTTTTGTGACGCCATATTGTAGTTAGTTACATTCAATTAGCCCGAAGCAACATAAGACTTTCGTATTGTGCTGCATGCTTCAGTTAGGCTAGACTTTACATTGTTAATGAAATTTGAAAGTTACTTATCGTGCAAGTTATTTTTCTTCCACTGTCTGGAATTAATTGATATATATGGAATCATACTAGCTCTCAATGTTGCAGACATTCCGTGCATCTCCAATGATTTTTTGTGCCAATAAAAAAAATATAAAGTGAGTTTATTTTCGTACCCATTCACAAACATGTGACCATCGAAGAATTTCGTGAAGTTTAATACTAATGACTCCACCAAGGATCGTATCCCGTCTATTGTGTACAAAAGTAAGTTATGGGCATTTGGCAACCTTTTGACTATCTATACCACGACACCTTCCCATGCGTCCGTTCACGTATTTGCCGCGGTGACAGGTGTAGGTATCATCAAAAACATTTTTATTTTTGCCATTTCGCGACGTTATTGAGTAAGGTAATCGCTCAAGCGATAACTCGCCTTCGTTGCTCATCTGCTCTGTAATTTCGATGTGATTCGATGACCGCGTGGTAGAATCACTTGACAAAGAGTCATGTCGATAAATTGTATCGCAAACGGTTCAGGCTAAATCGTTTAAATGGATTACCTAAAAATGTTTGAACCAACTAATATTATCGTTATTAGATTATTATTTCATATAAATAATAACAATAACGCAATAAAATGTGCAATAAAAACACTAGAATATACTTACTAATAGTACATCTAAGTCCAAAAGAGAATGTCTCGTATGGGGAGCTGCTTCGTATAGTTGGCCATATATCGGCAGTCCCTAATGTTCCTAGCAGAGGCCTCTACGTTTCGAGTTTTACCTTCGCTATCGCCGCTAGGTATTCCGTCGGATGGGCGGCTGCCTTACAGCAGTGATTCTAACGGAGACCTGGCCCGTCTAACCCTGCGTTCAGAACAGCACAACAGATGACGTGTCTGCCTGCTAGTCTTAGGGACACCTGGTCATTTAGGTTCGAACCTCGACACGTCTCGTGTAATCCCTAACGGTATCCAGGCACCGGATGTATACAAGCGTTTCTTTTGCTTATTAAAACCACTGCGGCCGACCAGTACAGGGGCATTGCAATTGGTTGCTCACCAGGCCGTTCAGAAGCCAAGGTAATTTTTCTCTATTGCTCTCCATCTCTAGTGCTTCGTTTGTTAATGGTCGACATTAACGTTGATGTGTAGTTGAAGAGCATCCTCTTTTCTTGTTGCCATTGTTTTGTCAATCGAGTCGCGAATTTTCCAGCGTAACGCGTCTTTCTCAGATGTACGCTTCTCGCCGAAGGCAGAACGTACATAAAATATGTATATATATGTATATTTTTTATACCGCTTGATGATACAAGGGACAAGCCGTGATATCGCAGATTCATCTCTTCCTTTGAACGTGACGCGCGCATCTTTTGAATCTCTCAAATTCGAAAACACTACATTTGAAGTGCCCTTCATCGACTGCGAAAGACATCTCTGCAGCATAAATTCATCACTTTCTGCTCTCCGCATAAAAAATGTACTCGGTATTAGCTCAATTATCACTCACTGTAAGCTATAATCCACTTTATGCCAAGTGCGTTATTTCCCGAATAGAAATATCGCTCCGCTACCGTAAATGATACTAGGAATAGATAATGGAGATGAATACTGAAAGTCAAATAGCAGCTTATCTGTGTGCCAATAGACTCTGGATTCTAAATACTCGTCGCACACATGTGACCCACACACATTTGTGTCTCGACTATCGGTCTCATCGGTGATGTGGCCCTGACGCTCCTAGTTGACGTTTTCGTGGTAGATTATCTATGATAGTAGCGAAGTATGAGGCCAACAGTTACTCGATATGGCACATTCAACGAAATAGAAAAACCTAAATCTTTGAATAAATGAATGTTTTTCCAATCCAACTTGTTTTTTTCAATTTACAAGTAAATCAAATATCTGTTTAGAAACAAACATTTATTTGTTAACGTAGAAAACGACTGATGGAAAATACCTGGTTCATTCTCAATCGGCAACCACGTTATCCCATTAGATCGTACAGCTACATATAAACCCAATAAAGCAATTGTCTTTGTTCTAATATCATGTATGTAAATAAAGGTTTCGATTCTTGCATCCGTTAGTATGTTTACGCCCGGTTGCAAACCTGAGCCGTCTTACTTGCATCTATAACAATTCTCTTTATTATAGGCAAGATGCGAGTCCCGAGGCGGTCCGACAGCATTCGTGGAATGCTGAAAGCGGAACGAGTGGCCAAGGTCCGGATCCAGCTTTAACGGGTGTAGTTCAAAATGCTCATGGAGGAGGGGCGGTGATTGGAAAGGGAGGCGTTAGAGAACGCACCACTGATCAAGGAAGCCATCGGCAGCAGCAACAATTGCAACATCAACTATCGCAAGATGCCCCGACCCTCGAGTGTCCTCTGTGTCTTTTGGAGCTAGATCGGGAATTCTTTCCAAAGGTACACTTTTATGATACGTTACTTGTTTAAACAAATAAAGGATTCCAAATACGTTCGGTACTGGCGTCGACGACTGTTTCAGTGGATTCCAGCATCGAAGCGTGTCTGGCTACAATCTGCAGCTCACATGTCTCCACGTTTAATGGACAAACCTATTACCACTGAAATATCATGGGGCATACTCTACCTTTTAGCCATTTGTTTATCTGCCTTCGAAGAACCCAAAGCGAACACTTTAAAAGCGGTGACAAGCTCAATACTTCGAAATATAAATGTCGCAGCCAAAATCGTTTACCTAAATGGGGCGTATTTTTAGTCGAAATAGTTTTTGTTCACTTATATTAATGATAATGGACATTTTCAACGGCAAGCGGCCAACTTCGCTTTGCGGAGCCTGTAGCACTCTGATTAAGAAGACATCCGACCTTTCGTGTACCTTATTAATGTTCTAGCTATCCTGATCGGCAGCAGCTTTTAGAGTCAGAAGAGGTTTGCTCCGGTCCTTTTCAGAGGTCCCGACTCGGAAAAACGCAAGAGGACTTACTGAAAGGGGCGTTAAATGTAACCGAAAAGTCTTTTAGGGTAACATGGCGAAATTCACCAAATCAGTCGTAAGACGGCTTGCTGTCTGACAAGGCAAAGTGCACTGTAACTATAGCTCTAACAAACAAAAAAAGATTCGCGAAAGACACGGTTTTGGTGGTAGTAACACCAAATATCGTAAAATTTCCGAAGTAACGTTTAAATGATCACGGAACTTAACCAGGCGTGCCGTCCGACTTGATAGAGCAGTCGTATCTTCGGCTCAATCCAGGAAGAGATCAAATGTTTCCTCAAAAATGTATTTGAAAACGTTTGACATAGTTATGTACGCTAGAATTGCAAAGAAGTGACATGACAATTTTGACCGTCGTGTCTATGTTTTTCCAAAAAGATAAACTGCCCCAGGTACAGGTTACTGCCCTTCAATATGTTTCCTGTCTGTCCATTAACTGGCTCCATTCGTATATTTTTCTTCGGTGAAAAATAATTCAGCTCATACAAAAAGTTATTATGTATTTTGAGAGTTCTGAAAAAATACGGCCTATATTTCTTCTCAAAATGACAAACATTTTGTTTCCATATTCCACGAACGCGCACGGACATAAACTTCTGTTTTAGATTATGTATCTGAAGGCCTAGTCTATATGATGTCCCATTTCTCTCTATACCTTGTATCACTATTGTGAGCTGACGTGACCTGTCTTGTGGCCTTTCATTGAGAGCCATAGTTACTCCACTACTCCCACGAAGTAGAATTTTAAAGATATATTATTTAACGCGATGTCCTGTTGTTTACTAGGCTCGTTTTTAACGAAAGTTTTCTCAGTCGGTCAATCCTCTTGGTCACAGAATACTACTGGAAAACTTTAGTAGGTAGAGATGAAGTTTTCCCGAAATCCGACCGGAAGCGCTGAGAGTGAAACGATCTGTGAAACTCTAATATTAGCAGCGTCATTGGAAAAAACATTTTTTGGCTCTAAGCTAAGAGTTACTTAAATATTTGCTAAAGATATTCCGTAGTCATTTTACAACGGCATAGGTTCCTCTTAGTAAAAGTTCCTCGAATCGTTTGATTATCGATACCGGTGTACTTTTGAATTTGAACATAGTAGAATGATAAAGTTAATGATATCGGTAAGTGTGTAATGTTTTTGGCAACCCTGGTGCCAGAACAAGCAATACACCAGACACACCATTATAAGGGTTACGTACTTGATCCGTAACTAAGACTAGCGTAATAGAGATTATTTTGCAGTGTAATTTCTAGGCGCAGAATGCAAAACTAGCTTCTCAAACTTGGCTATGTTTTTTACGTATCTAATGTTCCCTTATATCACAGTTGACGCTGTGCTCTCATAGAGCATGCTGGGATTGTCTGCGCCGATATCTGCGCTTGGAGATCTCGGAAGGTCGGGGAAACATTGCGTGCCCTGAGTGCGCTGAAAATGTCCATCCCAATGACATCCAAAACATACTCAACGAGGACAACGCGGCGATGGCTAAATATGAAGCGTTTATGCTTCGAAGGGTGCTGGCTACGGATCCGGATTCACGATGGTGCCCGGCTCCCGACTGTACGTTCGTCGTTATAGCCAATAATTGCGCAACTTGCCCCAAACTTAAGTAAGTATTAATGTGTATCTAGATAATGTGGTCTGATATCATCACAGAAACTGGTGAACCGTATTATTTCAATAATTTTTGTCTAGGTGGCTTTAAAGAGAAAATGTCCATTGTATTAAACGTTATGTCTGGCCGCGACCGACCATAGCACGACCGCAGCGTTAGTATAGTATAAAGTAACATCAATGTATTCAAGCAGTAGAAACGTTGCCCCAACATGCTCCGATTAAGAGACAATGTACAGAAGTGCTAACTTTCCTCAAAAGAATATCAAGTTCGAGTGAAGCCAATATGGAACACAGGATCCCACGTTGGTTCGCACGGACCGATTGTAGTTGCTCATCTAATAATTCGAATCCGCTTGTGACATATAGTAATAATAACGACAAGAACGTCAGCACTGTTTTCATAGGGCGCCATGTTGAGCTTCAATTAGTACGGGAGGGACCGACGGGTGGCAAATGTTGTGACCAAGTGAAACGGATGCGGCCGAACGTTCGCCGAAATGATCACTCCCCATCCAGTTATTTCTTGTCAGCCACTCTGCTTGTGTGTCTCTCTTAAGAGGTATCCTTAGGCAGTACCAGCCTCAAAATGAATGCCACGCTCTAAGCGAGTTATTTAGCACAGCGCGTGCTTGTTGTCAGCCGTTTTACGCCAGTTTAGGTAATCTAATTTGGTGCCCTGCTGGACAGCGTCGGCCGTCTGCTATCTGTTGATGTCCACAACAATGCATCTCCACGTAAGCATCTATCTACCAGCGGTCTGAAAATAGATCGAACAAACTCGCAGTCCACTTAAACGCTTAAAGCCATATAATCGCCGCGAGAACCTCAACAGAGACTAACCGTCGACGGCGCTAGCGACTGGCCAATCAACTAACGACTTGGTCTTTAGCAAGACTCTATCGGCTGCGTAATGGACGCGGGACGCGACAGCAGGGCGACGACAATGCCAAGCAGTGACATCTCGCTAACGGGGTTGAGGTTCAGAACATACCTAATGTCGAAATTAGAATCCGAGCGTAGGTACAGGTGCGTTTCGTGCTGGAAGCGGACTGTCTAAAACAATGCTTATAACAGCTATAGCGGACGTAAAACTCGAAACATATAGATATCAGCTTATATGTGTTCTTTCGAATGCCCGTTCTTGATACCGATTGAACCTAGCTATCGTATGCTAAGCAAACGCCATAACTAGCGGTTAGCTACCACTGCTACTTGGGTTCGTCATAGCGTGAGAATACTGGACCAATGAAAACAGGAACAGTGGATGTCCTCGGAGCTCATGTTAATGTCAAGAGGCGATGGACCGTCACGGCTAAGCTGCCAGCTTGACAGGTCTTGAAGAACGATCTACCGATCTGTACATGCTGTCAACAGGACATTTCAACGAGAATTTTTACATAACAAAGAGAGTTACTCCTGACCGTTACATCTATTTAGCCCAACCTTTATTCTCCGTAATTACATCTGAAATTCAGGACCAAAACCACCTGCTAATCATTTTCAAAATATACCTTCGCTAATCCATAAATCATGAAGCTCATCTGAATGACTTCAAATATTCTTGTTGCAAATGGCTGCAAATGCCTATATCTAATATTCAGGATTATGAAAAAAAAAAGGCTTTTCGATGAGTTTTCAGGCCTTTTAATTCTAACCCCCATTGAAGGTTTGTTTTGTTGAAACGTTACTCGGATTTTGAAAAGCTGTATGGGGTGTTACAATAACACAGACTGTCGATTTCAAACAAAGAGGAGGGGTAGGGGGTCTACAATCTTAATGGGGGTTTATTCCGCGTGAAGAGACTGGGTAATCGTTAATACTTACTCGAATTCCGATGCGCTGTATGTTTACCGTAACTGCAAATTTATTCTATTATATTCCCCTGGAACGACCTTCGTCTTGAATAAACGCGATCGTGAAAACCATGGAAATGGATCAAAAAATATTTAGATTTAAGCGTATATATATTTGATGGTTAAAAATACATTAACGGCCTTCAGGTCAAAAGTGAACAAAATATGTTCTTTTGAGTATACACCACTTTAATTTACGGCCTTCCTACCATTTTTTCTAGTAATACCAAAATTTCGTCACTGTAGAACTTCTGTAGTTTCTAAGTAACACTTTTTCGATGACTTATTGTAATCGTTTCAGCGGTTTCCAGTTGATATCGGAATCAATTACCCGCTCGTTTCCGATTGCGCCAAAGACGTAGCGTAATTTTCTTTATCGTCAGTTTGGGTTACGCCGCCGATCGTGGAGCTTTTTCCTTACTTTTACCATGACACCTCTCGCACATGACTCTCATACGTGATTCACGTTTTTATGGCATGTGATTACCCGCTTTAGAAATGGCTCCTTTTTGGTTGCGTTCGTGTAGATTTTTTGCGGATAGAAAAACGATCGATGGTATTATTTTGCGTTAATTCGTATGGCACCCAAGCGTCGAGCCTCTTTTTGTGGACAGCTTTCGTCAAATCGTTTAAAACCATTTGGCGGCCCATGTCTACTTCCTTGACGATCTTATGGCTATTCACGCGTCGGTCTTTATCAATTTTCGCAGTAATTTTATAAGTTTTATTTGCTATTGGTCGACCACTGCGAGGAGCATCGTCCGTACATCAAAACTTCCACAGCAAAAGCGATAGAACTATCTGTGGGCCGTTTGTTCCAACAACGCATCTCGACTATAAACAACACTGTTTTTGTGGGTCCAGGTAACACTTCATTGATACTTTTATCGTAACAAAATTTTAAAGTATAACGAATTTGTGTAAACATCTCGCTTATACTCAAAACGCTCTGTGTTAAATCTGGATGAGGACATTACAACAATTTTAGCACATTTGCTATTTTGATGCAAACTTATATAAAAGTTTGCTTAAAAAAATTCGATAACAAATATAATATAGCCTATGTGCTTCCACAGCCATCAAAATAAAAAAAAAACCGACCACATAATGTATTTACATATACGCTAAAGCATCAAAGTTGGGAATTTTGTTATGATTTTCTGTCGTGTGCTAGAAGCGCCATCTATGACGGTTTGCGTTACTTAATTTATCAATTAATCCACCGCGATCACAGCTCCAATTCGGCACTCAAACCGCTTATTAGTAATTTTCGAAATTATTCTTCTTTAATCTGCATATAAAAATCATGTAGTAACTACGCGCCAAGTAGTCACGCATTAAAATGTCGCTTCAATACACTACGTAACAAAAATTCTTGCGGAATTTTTTTAGTTGATACTAGGTCTAAAGTCCTAAAATGATAAAGGCTCAAATCGGGCGAAAGATCCGAGTGGCACAAGGAAATGAAAAGTGTCTCAAAAACGCTAAGCGCTGAAGTTTAGCGTTTTTGAAGATGGCCCAATCGAACATTTGTACTTTTCTCTTCAAAACGGCCATCAATTTCTATGTTAAAGTTCAGATGTGTCACTATTGCTTGTTCGAGTAGTTTTCCAGCTCTTCAAATTTAAACGCCACCGAAGATCTTCTTTTTGATGGAAATTTTTCCGGGTTTTTTTTTAACAACCACGTGAAATCTGGTAGTAATGTATGTAGTTAATTTCAAACAAAAAAAAGCAAGGTGAAAAGATTAACCAACGGACAGCCCTCGCTCAAATTTTGAAAATGGCGCGCTGCTTTTTGCCCGTGATGAATCCCTTAGTTTGTTCTTGAAGGAATTAGCTTGAACATGGTACCATATGAACGCATGCTAATTGTGACAGTCCACGAAAATTTTCCCTAATTTGAACGTACTATTTTGCATATATACATATATATGTAGCTACTATGCGTAATAACTGCCCCGTTTATGTAGTACAACTTACGCTCAACTAAGCTTACAGCTCATTTCGGTATGTTCAATGTACGTTAGGGGCAATTGAAATTACTATGACTGCAAGTACTGTTTCTGCACTTATTACAGTTAACAATGGCCAAGCATCTATTGTCTGCAACGTTAATTACAGTGCTAATTATATATATATATATAGGTTTATCAAGAAGGTTGATGCATATACTGTTCCTCATATCTAACATGTTGTTTAATTGAGGTAGAGTTTGCGATATTTTCACGAATCCCTTATCAAGAGACTATTTTTTTTATTTATTTAGCGACTGATATTCCGCTCCAGCCTTGACTGTACATTGACTAGTTCATAAATATGCTAGACGTAACTAAGCGTACTGTGGGATTTAACAATACTGCTAAACAGGCCGAACGCTACGCTGAGTTTCGTTATCCTAGAAACTTGATAATAAACTCAATAAATTACCATGGCCAGAGAAAGAAAGACATTCTCTGCTTCATTTCTATAAATTTGTTTCTTTGCAATTGCTCGTTCTTCCGGTGGTACCGTTCACTTCAGTTGTTAGCTATCCCTCCGATAATGGTTGCGTATTATAGTTCTAACCATATTATATATATATAGTTCTATATATATATAATATGGTTATATGTATATAATATGGCTATATATATATAATATGGAACTATATATATTATATATATATATATAGTTCTATTGATAATATTCAAGATAATTTGATTTATTCATACGAATAGGTTGAACTCGAAAGAGTATTGACAACATTTGCTGCAACATTTCCTCTATGTAATCTGTTACGTTTTTTTCATTCGGCTTTGTTTTTCTAATCTTCCGTTTTCGGTTGTTTTCATTCGACGGATATCTGCGCAGGTGTCAACGGCCGGGGTGCGATACAGAATTTTGTTATCACTGCAAACAAGAGTGGCACCCGAATATCACCTGCGATATGGCTAGACAACAGCGTCAGGAAAATGGCACAGGCCTATTCCCGCCGTTTGCGTTCGCTTCGACATCGTCGGGGGCTGGAGCAGGCGGAAACGGCGGTGGAAAACTTTCGGGAAAAGAAGAGATGAAAAACTGCCCGAGCTGTGGTGTATGTATCGTGTTAATAAAGCATATTATAATAACTGAGAAGTTTGATGCTTTACAGGGTACACAAACAAAAAACTGTTTGTCCCTACAACAACAACAAACAGCTTTGTGTATCCGATACCTTCGGTGTTATGGATGACGTTATTAAATATGGTGTGCCCATGAAATAAGTTATAAATAATCGATCATTTAATAATGGTATCTAATCAAGTTTCTGTATAGCATTTGTAGGTAATCAGTGTGATTTTTACCATTTGGCGGAACAATACGCTACAAGTAATGTGCCAGGTGCAGCTAAACGTAAAAGCATGGGCTATAAAAATTACGTGTATTTCTATAGCCAAACTGACTATGACTAAGCTCTATTGTCATCTTGCTGGGCAGCCATAGCGCTTTATAGTCCGATGGTTCATGTTATGACAATAGAGTTGTGATTTGGCGTGAATATTTGGCTACGTTCCACATTTCTTCTTCGTTTCAAATTTATAAACAGCGATGACAGAAATTTGCAAATAATTATAGACGTTTTTTGTTTGTTTACAGATGCAAATTATTAAGGCCGACGATGGCAGCTGCAATCATATGACATGTGGAATCTGTGGCAAAGAGTTCTGTTGGCTTTGTGTTAAACAAATTACGGATCTGCACTATTTGTCGCCGTCAGGATGCACTTTCTGGGGTAAGAAACCATGGTCGCGCAAAAAGAAAATCCTTTGGCAGCTCGGTATGCTCGTCGGCGCTCCGGTTGGAATCGCTCTGATAGCCGGTATTGCAATTCCTGGTATTATTATTGGTAAGCACGAAGGCTTTATTTTGTTTAGCCATTGGAGACATCTATGTCGACCGGTTTCGTACAATTTTCAGTTTACATATGAATAAAATAAACTAAACTGCCGTTTCATGCAACGAACATAACGTGAGAAAAATACGAAATACGTACATCAGACGTCGGAGACTAAGTCCTTCAATTTATGCGCATGCATTACGGTAGTCCGTTTCGGTTGAACCTTACACCTCCTAGTAGGATAGAAACTGAAATAATGATGTAGCGTTTAGCTAACTTCGTGGCAGATTTGCTGTGTGGATGTATTCCGCCGTTTCAATAATATCAGCAAGTAGGTGTGTATGTGGCCGGAACATCAGAAGTATTAGTATACCTCGTATCGACTACATATACAACGCATTATATTCGTATAGATTCAGCGTAATTAGAAACCTTGTATTTCAAACACTGTTTCGTCTTTTCTTCCAGGTATACCTGTGTTTATCGGAAAAAAAGTCTACGCCAAGTGTCGTGGGAAGAGCGCGCTAAAGCGGAATGCCGCGGTCACACTCGGAGTCATTTTGTCGATGGTGTTTTCACCGATTGTGGCCGCCATAGCCGTTGGAATTGGAGTTCCGATCCTACTTGCGTATGTTTACGGGGTCGTACCGCTCAGCTTACTCAGATCTGGTACGTGTGAGAGCGGGACCAGGATGTAAATTCTACCGGTAAATGCACCAACGGTGTAGATGTAGACTACAACAGTAGATCTGAAGCAGTTCTCTACTGTAGCAAGAACAAAGTTGAATAGGCGGAAAGAGGCCAGGGTTGAAAACGTAGCTGAAAATCGATCTCGATTTATCCGTGTGACCGAATAACACGCGAAGCTCTGCCAATTATCTTTTTATGCACCTTCTTCTAACAACCCAATTGAAATCATGAGCACTACGAACAGTCCTGTCTGCATCCGATGACCGGAGCATTGTGACGCTTCTTGTACGCCCGCGCTTCTATTGGTAGAGTCGCATGGAGGCGATTTTACCGACAAAGATGAAGATAACTTCTACTGCGGCAAAAAAAAAAGTGTCTTCTCGATTTCCGACATATCTTGATTTCGGATGTGTCACCGCACACCGATCACGTGATTTCACATCGATCGTTTTGTTTGATCATTTGATGTATCTTGTTAGGTGGATGCGGGGTAAAGGCATCGTCATCCGGAGTGAGGCTAGAGTTCGACGAGGGCCCAGGTCTCTATGAACAGCAGGCCGAAGAGAGAGAAAAGGCGCTTGATTCGCATCGAGATCAGAATTCGCAGGAAAGGCAAACCCGCGGTAGCCAGGGCGGTCTCAGCCATTCGGCGTCATCCTCCTCACAACAGCAGCATCATCACAGGAGAACGTCGAAGACGACTATATCTGGTTTGTATATACACGAAGCATTCGATGCGGACCATTGGGGCCAATTGTCTAAAAGTTTACTAGAATTATGAACTGATTGACTTTTCAAGTTCAATCACAATGAAAGATTTACTATAGAACCGTTGCAAAAAAAAGAGAGAGAAGCGGTCAAGGCCTTATCAAGCCGTAGTCATTAATGATTCTAAGTGGACATTAGATGCAATGTAGTTGAACCATCGGTCAGCAAAAATAAAAGAAGAAATGTATGCGACTACTTGCTTGTAGACTGCGCATAACAATCGCTTCGCACTAATTGTGGTGTCCGTTACCGACCGAATTTTTACCGATTTCGACCGAATATTTTTTTTCAGGCACGGAGGACCACATCAGCATCAGTGTCGGTGATGTTGACTCGGTTCTGAGCGGGCGAACTCAAGAATCTGGCGGCGGAGGATCCTGTGCAGGTGCGAGCGGCTCAGGCCGGTTACATACGGTCACCGTTCACATGGAGCAAGATCGAGCGAACCAGGACTCCACGAGAGCGCTCGCTGGAAGTCTCCTGAACTACGATCCACCTGTCAACGAAGGGACGAAATAGAACTGAACCGCAAGTAGCCAACGTTACGCCTAAACACCTCTGCCTTGCCCCCTTGGTAAGACAAACGAGATGGAAAGGACATCGTTTCTCAAACGTGATTACCACGGCATCGAAGACAAGCTATTGGAGCACAGCAGACGCAGCACTTGACATATGGTCAACTACCCCTTTCGCTTATATGAGTTGTCGGTTGGTTCTAACTTCTAGCTAAACAAATCTAACGCTATAACAAAACTTGTCTAGGCAAACAGGATACAGGTGTACGTGTTGTAAGGAGGTACCGAATTCGAAAGAAAGCTGTCAAAAAATTCATAAGCAACTTATCTTCTCGTCCGCTCATCTATCGACGATTTGGTCATTAAGTAAACAAACACTCAACCATATTAATGATTAGTTCGATATAAATAAATGCAGCCTTTTTTTCAAAATTAATATGCATAGACCTAGCTGTTGGATACACCTAAACGACAGAGTTTTGAGGTCGATATTTCGTGATAATCGTTGTGTAGTCTGTGACTGTCTGGCGTATAGCCTGGTACCGCATCATATAGAGTGATATGGCAGATATCAAAACAAAACTATTCGAAGATAAGGAACAGCGAAAGAAGAAGCAGTAGAAGTATGCGATTCGCTTCGGGCACAATGGCGTGTTGCATTGCCATCTCCCTTGTTGTCATGATATTGCTGTCTTCGTTAAGCTAACCTAATGCTATGAGTCGCGTGTGCATTTGTTATTTGTGTATTAGAGTTTATACATCCTTGGGGGCCCCACACTGTCCATGTGTGACTCAGTAGGTAAGAGGGGTGACCTAGCTGTAGCATGAGCGCGTGCGTATAGGTCATGATGAGCCTTAAAAGGAATGGCAATTAATTTTTGGCCGAAACTGACCAGCAAGGCAACAGAATAATGTGAGAAAAAACAGAAGCAATTTAAATATGGTGGTAGTTTGCATTCAAGATGGTCTGTTAACCAACAAACAATTCCCAGCGGCAAATACTGTCAGTAGTTAGAAAAACTTTAAAGCTGATCTACGATGAAGGTTTAGGTCAGGCGTAAAAGTCCTAAATTAATTGCGATTCGCTCATTTGCGTAGAAATTCGCTTGATTTAGTCTTTGGAACGTTACTCACTAAACACTGAATGACGTACGTGGTCAATATTATTGTAATATTAATATACATATAGTTATACATTAAATGCAGCTTCAGTCTCACTCAGCTAGTAGCAGACCCTGACTATCTATCCGTGGGACTTCTTGCTAGGAAGTTTTATTTATGACGGCTACCGCTAAATCCTTTGTTAATCTTGACATAACGGAACCGTTCTGCGTTGTTGGTGGGCTAACTTACCGAAAACTACGCGAATTACATCAGTGCTGCTATGATAAAACGTAGTCGATGGAGAAAAGGTCGCCTGCTGGGGGTCTCTGTATAGGGGCTAAGTCAGAGAGGATATGGGCTTAAGTGTGTACGTATTTTCCTTGTATGTGGTTATATATACGGATTGCAAGTAGCAGGTGAAAAATTAACAATATTTGGAAGAATCGAATAGCACGAAACGGTCGATCAAGCGAAAGCTTGTGTTGTCAATGTATTTGCAAGATATGCCGTGAGTACCAAACGCTGTGTACAGATGTAGCAGCTCACTATAGCGCATATACATTAAATATATATATATATATATATACATGAAATAATATATACATATATTTTTAGAAGAGTACTCAGCCAAAGAAACGCGTTCCCATACCTTTGGGTATGGATAAATCATAAAGCACTGTACGAGTTTGCACGCACGTAAGCGTGATTTCGTGGGCTTTTGAGGGGCAGGAGCAAAATGAAAAAGATGGCTTAGACCCTTAAAAGCAACAAGCGGCTTCAAATAAGAGGGCTTACAAGTGTGGTTACGTCGTTGTGGGTAGTTTAGTTAGACCTGATCCAGGTCACAGTACTAGGGAAGAAAAGACACCTAAAACGGATTACATGCACACGTCTTGGGGGAATGATTAGAATAGAATTGTTAGGTGTACCGACGCTGCGAATCTGGTAGTCTACGACGGTGCTAAGTCGAAACTTTTGTTCCAGATTCGATATATATATATATATATATTGCTGACAGACAAAAACCATTTACGGGGTGGTGCTTCAAAGTGACGAAACGTTGACAATGATTATTCCCAATATTATCCCTGTCACACATCCCATCTAGATGGAAAAAGATGTGCATTGCCATATGTCTCATCGATCTAAATATATATATATATATATATATATATATATATATAGAAAACGACTACTGTTAAGAATTTTGTTGGAAAGCAAATGCCATGATACAAAAGTCTGTAAAATAGTAAAATGCGAGAAATGTTTTTACAGTAAAAGAGGTTGATGCAAAAATTTATTAGCAAAATCCTACAAAAAAGCGTAGAAATGTCGCGGTATAGGATAATATAACGATGAAAATTACGCTACGATATGATGCGATTATAGAGGTAGCTGTATGTAACTGAATTAAGAAATTTCTATAAGCTGTACGCCTGGCTTAGTTGCGTAGCCTAACAATAGGCGTAGCTGCTACCGCTCGGTCGTTTAACTTTACTTTGTACTTGTATTAGCGAAAATTTACAAATATGCAGATTTTTCATTTTGCTTCATCCCTACCTGCCTCCTTCTTTCATATCTGACTTTAGCTACTGATGTAATATATAATGAAGAAATGTGTAGAATCATTATTTGATAAAAACAAAAGCGCCTAACCAACACGGAAGTCCATCAGCAGGTTCAGAAATAATGGCTTGTAGTTTCGTTGTCAAATGAAAACAAGTGGTTTTGCTTAATCTGTTCGGCGTAGAAGAGATGTGTGCATTCATATCTAAAATGTGAATTTGAATGTTGACTAGATAGAAGCAAAAAAATAGTAAATTATCAAACGAGCACATCTTGGACGCTACCTCCGGGGAAGCAAGGGGGTCTCCCCCACTATAATTTTTTTCGATGATAGCACAGGTGAGCCTGTCACCAGCATGAGCACTACAGCAGAAGCAACAATGGCAAAATTATTTAACAACAACAAGTTCAAAAAACAAAAAGTGAAAACGATACAGAAATAGTCCAAATGCAGGTTCCCGAAATCCCCCGACCCAGAACGGCAAACTGAATCAAAGGTGACTACGTTTTTTTCTATGGTTGAAATAAAAACAAACAGAAAATGTAATGTAGAAATACACACAAACAAATGTTTTTATATATATATATATATATATATATATATATATATATATATATAAAGAATTATTGATTATTACGGACTAGAAGTGGTAGTAAATGTTGTTACACAAAGATATACTTTAGGTCAGAAACGAAGGCAACGCTTGGGCAATTGAAGGCCAAGTTACAGATTAGGTTAATACTAGGCTCCTAAGACTAAAGAAAGTTGGAAATGTGATTAAAAAGGTAATTGGACGCGAAGTTGATTATTAATTTTAATGATGATGATAGTGTTGTAACAACGCTATTTGAAGACGTAATGAGAATTATGTAATAACGGTCGTGTGGAAACAAAAACATTGTATATAGCGACAGAAGTGGGAAAAATACAACTTTACCGTAAATACTGCGAGTGAAACTCTGCGTATTCTCAACGAGTTTTGTGTTCTCAATTTGGTCATAGAGAGTATCATCGAGGTTAAATAAGATGAGTAGCTATAGTAAGACGTAGTTTATTTTTGGCCTCGCATGTGATGGTAATTTTGTTATGTTTTTAAATTTTTTAGCATACAAATATTTCGAATAAAACGTCACTCAGTGTATTTTTGACGGATTCGTCATTCGATAATTCCGTCAAATCATTGAGTTAGTCTAGTACTTTCGAAAAGTGTGTCTGTACATTGCTTTTTTAACCTTGTCGGATAAATATTCTTCATTGTTTCAAACGTTCACTTAGGCACTTGTTCTACGCATATCAAATATACGCTTGTAATTTCAACTGCGTGTTTAATCAGTAGTTAATTAGAACTACAGGGCGTGCAAGTACTTCGGGAGCATCATATCAAGTCCAGGAAGACTTTGTCGCGTGTTTGTCTTTGAAATAGAATTTGTTAGATTCAAACATTCACCCGCACAATGAAACATGAGGTTCTAAGTACCTGCAACAACTATTCAAAACTGTAGTAGGTATAATCATCGCTATTACCAGTTGGATCTATTAAAACTTGATGTTATATTTTTATTTAGGAGCGGCAGTACTCCTCTCAATAGGCTCTCAAGTGTGGACGTCTGTGCTTGTTTTCCATAGAAACTCCAAACCACAAAAGACACCCATTATGACCTCTCGAAGAAACTCAGCTATGCTGGACTATATACACCACACTGATAACACGTGCACATTGATTCTAGTAACGTAGTATATTATAGTCATATTCTCACTAAACCGCAGATTCTTGTATAGTCACCGTTACCTATGCTATGAGTTCTAGCTTGATCTTCTATGCATAACGCAGGCATGCTGTTCTCTCTCTCGTTC
>NW_019211455.1:47296078-47396768 GCF_002443255.2 Varroa destructor | reverse complement strand
TGTAAACGATACTGCACACAGTCACGATTATTCACGGACTAAACCATATGTACCTTTCTATACATTGGTTAGCGGACAGATATTTGTTAGATTGATCTAAATCCAATTAATCCTATAAGATTTCGTACTTTTCTTAGCCTTATTCAAGATAATTACCTTTACTTGTCATTAATTTATGAAATACACTGGTATTTTTAAACAGTCAAAGTACTAATTGGCTACTATTACTCCATAAGTAAACTTCCATTCACTTATGGAGTGATAATAGCAATGTTCAAAGAGCTTCATCGCAACTTTAATGGCGGTGTTACGAAACAAACAATGTATTTCATGAAGTTTACTGGAATAAGATAACAATATAGGCCATCGTTTTGTATTTTTTCTTTTCATAGAATAATTTCTAACGTAATTTCTCATTGAATTATTGAGCTGAGTTTAGGAAACGGATCTTTTTTGCTTACGACGAGCTTCGAATGTTGCAAAGATATATAGCCTTTAATCTTGCCGTGGTAAACAAGATTTGCCAAAATACATTGCGTCTCCTCGAGGTCGATGTCCTCGACCTTCTGTAGCTGAAGAACTACAAGGAATGCTTCAATAGGAATTTGATACGTTTCGAGAATGAGAAATACTCTCTTGAACAGATTTCGATACAAGACCATTCGCAATCGTTCGAGGATCAAATATACACCAAGGCCATAAAAGTACGCTTCATTTATGTCAAGCTCTTCCTGAAACTTTAGCACATTCCCTTTTTTGACGGCCTCACAAATCGGCGCAAACTTCATGAGATCATGCTTTTTTAGTAGCGCTGTCGATGGCTGGAAACCCAGGAGCATTTTAACGGGGATCAAGTAGATCAAAATCTGACGAATATTTGTTTTTGCTTCAGGGTGACAGTTGTTAAAGGCAAACGACAAATAATCATTGGCTTCTTTAAGTTCGTTATCGAAAACGGCCTTACGACCCACGAAATAGCGGTATGTAACTTGTTGTGACAATGAGAATTCTTCCTTGCATGGCGAGTTGTCAATGGCGCGTATCAGGGGTTTGCATAGGTGCAACGTGTTTACGCGGTAATAGATCTTGAACAATTGATTAACTAAATGCAGCATACCAAGCCGCTTCGAATCCTTTGTTGCGGCGCGATTATCACTTGCACAAACTCGGAAACAACTCATGACGCTTTCGGCCGATTTCTCCAAAAGCTCGCCTGGCTTGTAGTTTTTCATGCGTTGCTTCGCCTGCCGGTCCGCTTTGATACCCAGCAGGCGAATGTCCAAACATGCTGTGTACATTAAGGGCAAGCACCAGTTTTCTTCCTTTTGTGTTTGCAGGATCTTCACCAACACCTGCACAACGTACGTAAGAGTATATCAGGAGAACTTAATATGGATAAACACAAAATGTAAACTAGACACGTGCAAATATGATGGGACATATTCGCCAATACACGTGCACAAGGAATGAGTTCCAACGCTGGTATCTGGTCTACACTTGCTTCAAAGCTTTTCCTGTTTTACCTTAGGTCCGCTATCTTCCCTAAAATGAGAGTTTTCCAGGTATAATTCGGGGGGAAAGGGTATTTTCTTTCGTCTTATTTCGTATAATTGATTCGCATACTATATTTTCTACCAAAGTGAAATAATGCTTCGCTTTCTACCTGGATGAATGCCTGTTGCTCTTCAAATGCGCGTAGGAAATTTTCATTACGTGCATGTTGAACGCAACGAGCGTGGAAATCGACGAGTTCATCCCAGGGGGATCTTAACGCCTTCTGAATAAAACGTCCAATGCTATCTCCATCGGCGAAAAGGCGTGGGGATTCAACGTGAGGATCCCGCAGTGATAGGAGGCGGGCTAGTTTTTCGCCTTCATTATACCGGATCGAACCATTCACGTCCTGTAGGTAGCTCTGTAGAGACATGTTTCTGAAATATACATGTAGGGCAAACAAAGACGAAAGGTATTATATTCGAAGGACACCAGCTATGATCATCTTCATCATTATCTTCTCATTTATTTGCTATATGTTATGATTCGGTCGAATTCTATGTGACATTTGTAACACTAAAGCTTACTATTCAGTTTGATCTAAATTAACAATAGAAAACTTGTCAATACCAAATTTACATGAAATTAAACGTAATCTGAGGTCAGATCTTCATAACGCGTTACGTCTGTCTGAGCAGTTGGTATTCTACTCTCTATTAGGAATGATAGAATATAAATTTTCATTTATTAGCTTGTACATATTCGCCTCACGTCAATTGAAAAAATAAGTATGCTCGAACTGGGGACAATCTCAAGTTAAAACAGCTGCAGCTTTCAGACTATTTTACAATCTAATAATGGCCTTTGATTCGTTTACAACGGAAACTTTCTCGACATTATCGTTGATCTTGCCCATATAAAGTATTTAACTATGGTCAGTTTAGATTAGAATAATCGTATCCTGCTGTTTCAAAATCTCCAATTATTTTTACTTGAAACTTCTTGTATCCTGCTTGCTATGATTAGACTTAACTGAATAGAATCGAACACGAAACTAGATTTCAATTAACATGTTGAATCCAGATAACAGGGAGTTCGCCTGTTATGAACAACCAAATGGCTTTTTATATCGCGAAACACATTTACATAAAAATATTAACTAATAAGCTACCCACCGAAAATCCTTATACACCGACACTGACTGTATTTCAAAAATCGTCTTACTAAACTTTGAGAACTTCAACAACCACCACTTGAAAGCTGTTAGCACAACAGATGCCTCTATTAGAAGCACAACGTACACCACGTTGATAAAGGGGTACCGAATCACTTCTATCGCAAAGTGTTTTTTTCAAGGATAGCCTCTTTGCAAGTCTATGGTTCGTAAATTCTCTTGCTCGTGCCGGTTTGTTGACAAACAATACAGTCCATGAAATCATCCATTCAGGTTGGCTCTAGCAGCTCTATTTGAATATGTGCACAGGCAGCTGCTACGGATATTAGTGGTTCGTTAATAATAATAATAAAAGGGAAGGTATACCGAGTAACAGAATCTGTGAGTTATCAGTGGAATGTTCCATTACGAATAAAAAAAAATTTCTACATCTGCTTATTATGCGTCTTGCTATTAATCTCGTACATGCAGCTATTTGCATAGCAAAACGTACTTCCAAAATCCAAAAAAAAGTTTCTACTGCCCTTTTCGAAAACAAACGGAAGAAAAAAATACTTACTATATTTTGACTGTCATCTGTTTTCAAAATATACTTTGCTCATTGTAGATACGGTTTATTGTCCCAACGGAACTTGTGTGGCGGTTTTCCTACCAATGAAGATGAGCAATTTACACTGTATAGCTGTCAGATCAACTGTGTTCTACGTAAAAGACATATGGTCAATGCCTAAAAGCTAATACTTGCTTGGGTCACTTTATTGTTCCGATTCAATCCATCTAACCAGCGACCATAACAATCCATACGTATTGACGGAAGTTTTCTGCATAATAAATCTCAAAAAGAAGAAACCTTTATCACACATACAGGATGAACTTTATTGCAGCCATGTTGGGTTTTCTTCGCTGAAATATGGCATCATTAGCTGGAGGTCGAACAATGACATTTGTTGGCGAAAAGTATACTATTTCCTTTTCAGCTTCGTCTTTGCAGAATAATACACGACCTTACAATGCTACGAACTTCTCGTGTGGTTCTAACGTGTCAGCTGCAAATGCGTTGAATTGGTGTAATTCCACTATGCGGATTACACAATTAATCATACCAGTTAATTCTATAGTGAATGTCAAATTTTGGTACTAGTAAATCTAACCGTAATACGATGAACAGCTCTTGGAAACATCTGGATGTTATCATCTTTGAACAGTTATTCATACAGAAAGAGGAAATCAAAAGCATCATGCACACAAAATACCAAAATTACACTTTTCGATCTTCATTCAAAGTGCGTGTTTATGGTAATGTACGTATTTTGCTTTTATCTAAAGAAAGAGACCGCCATTAAAATTTTGTCTCTTAATTAGCACATTTATTGCGTTGATTCATTTGATCTTCATATAAAAATTGGATTGCTTATCATATAACCTGGCTATTTTTGCAATATATCATCATATACGTTTGTTACCACCATAAGCTCGTTCATTCTTGCGGCATGCAACTTTAGTATTTGGGTCTCACATTTGTGGGTGATTCATTTTGAATTTTCCCGCGTCCATTGAGCGCCCTCTAGTAAACTGGCCAATAGCAAAATGCCAAGCGGCAGTGTCCGTGTGTCATCTAGAATTCCGTGAGCAGGGCTTCAGCTGTGTTGTACCTCGACGAGCGGAGCCGGCAATTCGTCGCATTAGGTAAGGCTTGCGGTTATCTTTTGCAAAACTGTCCATGTACAGAAGGAAAGCAACGGCAAGATTCGTCTGCCCAATTTGCTGTTGATTATGTGAGTCCCCTCGAAGCTTAGTGAGCTCATATTACGCACCTCAAGTGTCTTTCTAACGATACAATGCGGACGATAACTGGTAGACCAAGCACATCATCGATACTATAGCACATTCCACTAGCCAGTTGCACACTACGAATCATAGATTCTTAGATATACCGTGTTATCGGATCCTTGTAAGAGGCCTGTATAAACGCAAGCGCAAAAATTTGGCGCGGATGCAGTATCGGTCGTGGTCTGGGCACCAAATGTTACAACCACACGGATGACATGGGATTTCGCGATAGGTGCGATTGATTTTTACCGGCTGATGGTGATTGCCTGCGCAGCTTAACCTGACCACGGAAATCGATTGTAGTGAAATTTTACGGTGATGTGGTAGTGCTAGGCGACTCTAATTAAAAGACGCAGACTGTCCTACTGTGAATTTACTGGTTGCATGGGTTGTAAACGGAATATAGAGCGCCCAGAAATCTTTAAGACCTACTTGGTTTATGCAGGAAAATAGTTTGGAAAAGAACACACACATTGGAGCGGGCTCTTTACAAATGAAAAATATTTAGCGAATTTTTATAAGGGTGTTGTGAGGCGTTGTACCAACAAACGATCGATATGCACGCCGTGTTCGGTCGCAGAACGGCAATAATGTATTTTCTGCATCCATTACTGTAAGGTAAAGAGGTAAGGCTTCTTTATCAGGGCTCATTTGTATTTAATTGCCGAACGTGGGCTAAATGTTTCAAGCGTGTCTTAGTCATTGTAGACAGTCTCTGAATAACAGCCATTAGAGAGTTCTCGAACGGTTTTGTGCGCAGCTAGCCAAATAACGATTAGAACTTGGGTAGTGCCTCTTAGCGCAAGATTAGCTAGTAACCGTAAACCAACACGATGTTTTGCGTGGCAATGATGACGTGTATCAAACGCTGTTAGAGGTTGTTTGCGTTGCGGACAGAGCCACCGATTGAATTAACAAGAGCAATGAACTGTAGGCAGCCGACATTAAGCGCTAATCGACTATTGCAATCCAGAGTCGTTGGTCTATGACTTGCCGATTGCATATGTAGAGAACAGCATGAAGAAGACTTAGAAACCGCAATTTGTGTTGGAAACGGTTCGTGCAATACCAGACCTCATGGACGGTGTAGCCTCTAACCAAGATCAAGATATTATATAGCGTTCGGTCTTCCGGTACTAAAGAACGAGTGCAGTTGCGGTAAGCTGAGAGGACACAACTCGAGCTTAGCGTTAGCCGGGTTAGGTTAAATGTTCTTGTTCTATCCCATTACCAGCGGTCAAGTAAGCTATCGGTAAACTTGGCCAACCAGTTTTTACCCTTAGTACGAGGGGACCCCTCGCTTCTTGGTTGGTCGTAAGACAAGAACTGTATTTACGACGTGATCCTCATGCGACACGTTACCCGAAAAAGGATACTGGCGGTGGTAACGCTCAGCGCGGAATCGTTATGATGGGTCTCTCTACCTGCCGTTTCGTCCCTGTCATATTAGTCTGATCTGTTACCGTTGACGCGGTAAACGAGCTCTGCAGTGGCTTGTAAAATGCTGTACGAGCTCATCAAGCCGTATCGTTTGTGTTGAGGCAAATGGAGATGCAGTGCGTTTAGCGTTCATTGACTTCGTCCCGCGCTCTCCAGAATAACTCGCATCCGGTGAGCGATTTCAATAATGGAGAGACCTGTTATGTCTTAATACGCGCATTTTTTGCCTTGTTATATTGTTGCAAAATAACGAAGAAAAGAGGGCGAAAGGTCGTGAACAGCGCCAGTTCTGAAGATCTTTACCCGTTTCCGCTCGTAGCGAGAAGTACAAGGGTGACGCTAAGTTGTATAGAAGCATCAGCACGGTGCTTCTGCCGGGTGAACTGGGTTGTTACGATAGGTGATTTGAATATTTTTGTAAAAGATCTGCGGCAGTTTGGTAATCGTGTGCAAGGGCTATGTTGCTGATGAGCGCTATTTGATGGGTTCATTTGCTGACTGAATTTTTCTTTTCCTGGTGTAATTATATTGCTGTTAAGGCTGAAGAAATCTAGCGAGAGGTAAAGTAATCGAAATGTCCATGAAAGGATACGGGTAACGTGTGATTAATTCATCTTTTATATTAACTTATGTTTCCATACGAAGTCTTTTACCAGTCCCTAAACCTACCTAAACAATAGCTGAAGTTTGAAACGATTATTGATTTTATCGAAATAGCATGGCTAAGTATTCACTTGCAACGACTGGATTTCCCCTGTTAATAGGGTGTAAGATCGACGTCCGCTGGCTATTGCCGGGAGTTCATTGGCTCCTGGTTTACTGCTCGTGGTTCATTGGGCGACAAGTTTCTCCGAGCCTCAATATCCGACGCCTCCCTACGGTGCTGCTAGTGATGTTTAGTCGGTTTTACTCTTGCCAAGTAGCATGACATAGAAGATAGAAATACTGTTATGTTACAGGCGCAGTACACATGTATACTTGTCCTTCACGTTCCATATATTTTGTGTGCTTTGTGTTAGTTGCTTATTTTCTTGTCTACACAGCTAGAAAGGTAGAACGGCCTACCCTTGCACAATACAAAAAGTTGAAGTAAATGTAACGTTGACATTTACTCATGCTATCATGCTCGGCTAGCATGAGCTAAGCTGAAATTTATCCGACAGAAGTTCGCCTTATGCGACGGTTAAAGAAAGAAGTTGCAAAAAAATTCCGTTTTGCACTTGGGTCAACAAATGAAAGCAAAAGTACCAGGCCATGCAAATAGAAATAGAAGAACGGACTAATTCTTGGTTCTAAGTCTTGGTTCGTGTTATCGGAATTCAAGTATTTTCATGTTTGCAATGCTGCTATATATAACAAAACACTGACCTTAAAACATTACATGCATGCGCTTTTGTAAAGAGAACGACACTGAATATACAATTAACAGAAAATGTGTATGTCCTTCTTACTTATGAACACTACGCATATTGAATATTCATTGTTAAGCGACGTATGCTGTAGGTCGTATCGATTGCTTTACCATTGTGGTGTTCCACCATCCATGCTTTACCATTTATTTTATTATCAGTAGACAGTTCGGATTAATATATGCAAAAACTTTCTCCGCATATCTAGTTTTCTATTGCGTTGCTTGCAAAGCCGCGAATCGATTAACCGATTTTTCATATGTCCCTAATTAACGTGGTCAATTAATAATTGGTTTGTTGACAACTCATTTCAGATCCTACAGCAGAGGTACCACGATGGTGAAATGGGCGTACTGCCTACAGTTAGGGTGCGTCGGGGTGTTTTATGTATTGGCGTCAACACAGGCAACGGTTTCAGACGAAACAACTTACAAGTCGCCAGTTCCCGCTGGTAAAGTGTATTTTGCGGAAAATTTTGATATTGAACAGGACTTCCGCCAGCGATGGGTCTCTTCCAAGGCGAAGAAAGATGGCCAAGAGTTTGCGTATGACGGAAAGTTTGAAATTGGACATTCAGAGGACAAGAATAGGCTACATGGGGATTTCGGATTAGTATTAAAGACCAAAGCGAGTCATCATGCAATTAGTGCGGCATTGAAACAACCTTTTTTGTTTGATTTCCTTCCAATTGTCATCCAGTACGAAGTTCAGTTTATGAATGGTATGGAATGTGGTGGCGCTTACCTGAAACTGCTTAGTCAACCGACGGATGGCAAGAGCACGCCTGATCTCCTTGCGTCGCTCAACGATAAAACGCCGTATAGCATTATGTTCGGCCCGGACAAATGCGGCCTGCAGCAGAAGCTTCACTTTATTATCCAGCATAAGAACCCGATAACGGGTCAACTCGAGGAGAAACACTGGAAGGATGCTGTCAATGCAGGCAAGGCGATGAATGGGAAGTTTGGCGATGTGTTCACCGATAAACGACCTCATCTATACACGCTGGTACTGAATCGAGACAGCACATTCGAGATCTCTATCGATGGTCGTCTTGAAGTTCAGGGGAGTTTGTCGAATGACATGGATCCGCCAATCTATCCGCCAAAGGAGATTGAAGACAAAGATGATGTAAAACCTGCCGATTGGGACGAACGCGAGAAGATTTCTGATCCTGAGGCGGTCAAACCAGAGGACTGGGATGACACCCAGCCCGCCGAGATTCCCGACCCAAAGGCCGAGAAACCGATTGGGTGGCTCGATGACGAACCGCTTCTTGTTCCTGATCCGGAGGCCAAACAACCTAACGACTGGGACGAGGATATGGACGGTACATGGGAGGCGCCCTTAGTCGATAATCCGAAGTGCAAGGAAGTAGGCTGCGGTAAATGGGAACCTCCAGTAATCGCAAATCCGAAATACAAGGGTGTTTGGCATCCGCCCATGATTGATAACCCGGCATACAAGGGCAAGTGGCGGCCACGCAAGATACCCAACCCGGATTATTTCTTCGACGAACGACCGTTTAATTCTATTCCAACAGCTGTTGCCGTTGGTTTCGAGCTGTGGTCAATGACAGATGGAATTTTGTTTGATAATCTGATTATCACCGACGATCGAACGGTTGCCACACAGTATGCAGAAGACAGTTTTAAGCTAAAAATCCGAAACCTTGACAAGGACAACAAGTCATTTTTTGACGAGACAATGGCCTCGTTTGTCGACTATTCGACGCAGTACCCTTGGCTATGGGGCATTTACGTGCTTGCCGTCGGCATCCCCGCTGCCCTAATCATCAGCTATTGCTGTATGTCGAAGAGTAACCGCGACGAGGAATTGATTCGTAGGAAGAAATCTGACCTCGAGGGAGACGAGGCGTTACTCCCTGAGAGCGAGAAGGCCGAGGAAGACCAGCCAAATGTGGCTGGCGGGGATGTAGCAGATGACATAGCAGATGGCGTGGAAGACGACGCGGCTGAAGACGAGGCTGATCAACACGAAGAATCACCCGGGGGATCAGGGTCGCCGGGGTCTGCATCAGCCGTATCAGTAGCGGCAGATCAAAGCGATGAGGAAGGTGTCAAAGAATCCGAGGAGACGGGAGGAACAGGAAAACAAACAGGAACCCGGCAAAGAAGAAAGGCTCGTAAAGACTAAGTACTCTGCGACAGCAGTAAGTATAAAGGGAGAGCCCTATATCATGGTGGAAACGGGAAAAGATCGATGGAGCACTCTAAACAAGGTCGATCGCAAGTCATCTTTTTCAGCGTCCTCATAGTCTTCGTTAGACATTCGAGCAAATGGTGTCCACCGCCGTAACTAGAATCATATCGGAGAATACCTTCTCGGGCTTCGGCGTGCCTTGAGGTTATCACCGATAAGTATATAAATGAATATATTGGAATGTTTAGACATTTTAGAGATACCTGCTAGAGAAGATGGAGTGAGTTACAAATGGTGTATGAGGCTACTATGCAGGACATTAAACACATATGGATAGAAGCAATAGGCAACAGATAAAGTTGTAACAAAAACAAGAAATTTACAAAAAGCTGATGTGCCCCATTTGCTAGCTTGGGCAAATGTAGGAAAAGAGAAAAAAGGTATGAGGTAGTGTGGAGAGGTAGCTTGCTTTTAAGATTTACGAAATAATTAGACAAGGCACCTGGCACATGAAGGTAGCAATAGATGCACCTTTAACAAATGCTGTTATGACGTGCCTAGATCTATCGTGTAACTGGGCGGGTGTGTGGTGGACGTGTGGCCTGCGTTTGTTGAGAGAAAGCTGTAGAGAAAGAATACGTCTCGGTCATTAGAATTATACTATAGTACTACCATTTGTTATAACATTTTATTTTCCCGAATAACAACTCTATATAAAAGTAACAACAACAACAACAACAACTAGTTATAAAAATAGCCCACCAAAAACTTGCGTCATTTATATGCAGTAATGAAGCTGTGCGACGGAACATTAACAACAACAACGATGGAGAGAGAGAGAGAGAGAAAGTGAGAGAGCGAGAGAGCTAGAAAGAGCAAAGGTGAGAACGGGGGACTGCTTAGCAGAATAGCAGAATACCACCAACTAGTACTCGCATTGCACGCGCAAACTTCATCCCTAAGTGCTCTTTTAATTGTAGTCGTTTGACCAGCTGTAACTCATTGTATATGTACAATAATCACCACAAAAAAAGGAAGCCCAGTAAAAATAGCAGAGCAAAAAGGGCAGGGGTAGCGGCACATTTTGAAATGCAAAAACCAATTGGATAGTCGTCCATTGTCAGTATATAAAGAGAATTGGGTCCCCGATGCAAGATGCGAGCCAAAGCCGTAGCCGCTACCATTAGAATGAATCATTGCACAAAAGTACTATACACAAATGTGTTTTGGCAACCGTACCGGTTTAGTATCTAGCCTCGCTATAAGCCTTCACGGATGTATCGTCTGTCAATGTGCAATGCTACAAAGGCTTGTTACCGAGTGTGCCACTGGCATGAGAAGACAGGCAAGATAAGCGTGCGTCTCAGGATAACGTGGTGTTGGTGTGGTGAAAAAAAACGGTACTGCTACTGATGACGGGAATTGTCGCGCTAATGATGGCTTTAAGAACGATAATGAAAGTGATGATAAAAAGCTGGTATCGTGATGGAAGCTTGTGAAAGCGTATGGCAGGCTCTCTCGTAGAATGCGGAATAAGAATCGTATATATACATTAAACGTCGTTTTCAAAGAGAATAAACCGGAAAGGGTGTACCGAGATACGCCTTGTTTTCAGAGGTTACTTTTCCAGGCAAAGAAAGACTAACAGTTGGCGCAAAACTCGAACATGTAAACACGATCAGACAGCCGGTGTTACGTGGTTATAGAAAGTATACGGGACGCAATACATATTGCTGAGTTGATTTCGCAATAATAACGTAAAGCTGAAATTATATCACATTAGATGAGCAAGTCGCTGTTGGTTTATAATGAATTCGGATGCTTCGATGAAATTTTAGAAACGAACAGAAAAAACAACATAATTGATTACTGTTAATATTAAAGATGCTTACTAAAAAAAGTGTTCCGTCATTTTTAAATGTTTCTTTTAGTTTAATTCTTAGAGTATAATTTAGATGTACTCGGCATTGCAACTACGATAATGGTACATTCGACGATAACAGGCAGTTAATATATATCAACGACTGTTCGTCGCTCAGTAAAATGGACAGAGCTTACCTAGGACTTATTCTTCAAAAGAATTAGTGCAATGGCACCTGTCGAATTTTCCAAGTAAAATGTCAGTTTGACCACTACATTGGCCCATTATTTTTCTAACGCATTATTTTTTCAATTACAGTTGTGTTGGCTATAGCATTAATAGCCATCTTGAAACAGCTGCAAAGAGTTTTCTTGCTTTACAGTTCAATAAAATTCACTCCAAACAGTCAAGAAATACTAGGTTTTGCTAATGTGTGCGCTTCCAAAGACACCCTTCTAACCTCGCTGTACCGATGTTTTTCGTTCCCCGGTGTTTCCGTCTTTATCAAGATAGAAGTGAAGTTCGACTGATGTTGAATAGAAAAATCATTATATATATACGAAACTATGCGCTAAAAAGCTGCTAAACTAGTGGCGCACAACTTCAGTTCACGACGTAGAAGCAGAAGCTGCAACAATGGGCTCACACGAGTAATAATTATTATTACGTTAACATTTATGTTCCTCATATAGTATTGCTAGATCATACGGTGAAGATATATAAATAAATGTTTAAAAAAATTATTATTAATAATTCATAAAAATCATTTGTACTGTTCCACTTCGAAGCGAAGTGTGTCTACGCCCCGTTTTAAATTAAGGCCACAACTGTCGTCCATGTCTTTGTGGGCAAACATGTCATCCAGCGAACCATTACGGAGATGAGTAAATGCAAAAAAATCTACTCGTAGATAGACGATGAACAGCTGAAGCAAGATAAAAAAAAAACAACGATATAGAACCACTGTACTTGTAAGGCTTCGAGCTGGGGTGTCAGGAAGGCTTGTCCAGTAAACGGGCAATGCGATGGAACAAGCCCATTATAAAGAACTTGAAATTGTAGATCCCGAGCTGAAATCTATCACGGTTTCCAAGCAAGATAGTTAAGACGAAATGCAGCAAGCGTTTATAAGACATTTATAGAATCTGCCATAGGCAACGAAGTAGATAATCAAACATACACCGATCAGTACGCTACACCCGAGTGAGACTCAATGAGGAGAGAACAATCATTCAAACATAAAGCAAAACAAGATAGAGCAATGGAGAGGTTAGAAAGTTAGGTTCCATTCATTTAGATGTTATGGCGAGTTAATGAAGAGTTCGGTTTGTGTTGACGACTACTTGACAAGTTGCAGAAGAAAATTGCTGGTGTACGAAATGCAAAAAAAAAATCGATAAACTGTTGCTGATTATAAAAGTCCTTTAGATAAAGACGAAAATTTGGCTGTGAAAAATTTTGGTACAAAACAGTGTCTTTAGAAGTACACATTTCATAATGTCACATCATTTGCGCGAACTAATTGATCCATAGAGCTAAACAAAGAGCGCAATAATTTCTATTTTCGGAAACGCAAGAATTATCGAAAACCATATGAGACTTTGGATTTAGCGAGGGTGAAACAAAACTTCTCGGATTTTCGAGAATTCAATTAATGAAAACTAATGTTTTTCATCCATACTCAAATTATTAGTAGTGTGTGTCTGTATTAAGTAAATCAGGCAAGATCGAAGAAGAACCGAAATTTCTAAACTTGTTCGAAATTGTTGCACTAACAACAAGTTGAACCAAGGATATGCACGAACATCACATCACCATCGAAGTAACCATAGCAGCAAAGAAACGTGCACAGCAGGACAAGTACACCGTTTCAGGATGGAGGGGCCTTACATTTAGATGAGTGCATATAGTATGATATAAAGCATATGCGAACATAAAATAACCAGGTAATAACAGAAAAAAAAAACTGAAGATCAATACATTGGAGAAAGCGGAAAGCGTCGAAAGCAAACACCGTGTCTCACGCTGATTGCTGCGCAGCGTTTTCCTCTATGCGTTGAACGCGTCGATGAGCGGAAAAGACGTGCATGGTCGTCTGTCTCGTCATTCTATATATATATATATATATATATATATATATATATATATATATATATATATATATATATATATATGGAAGAGATGTAGGAAAGAGTCTACCTAAGTGAAGGAGGTGTCGCGAAATGGCGTGGACAGCAGGGGTCAATAAGGCTATTGTGAGGAAACAAGAATGTCGAACAACTAAATAAAAGGTAAATATTTGCTAAAATCCACGTTATTTTAATTCTATTTGTATAAGGGATACTCGGCGTGATTAGATAGTCAGCTTAATCAAAGCTACAACACCAAAGCGATGTTTGAGAGAGAGATAATGTTTACAACTAATTAGCGTTAATTACACACTTTTCATAAATATTATTTATATAACGAAAATACTTGTATCCTTTTTTTCATATACAGGGTTAGCCACACGTCGTTGGATAGTTTGAAGGAAAGTGTCTGGATTGTTAAGCAGTTTTTATCTCACATCAAATAAAGTAGCACGAAATAATATGACAAAAATAATATGACCCACCGAAGCAACCATAATCACAGAAGATCAGCTAATCATTAATGAGTATATGCGATTGGAAATTCAAGCTAAACTGTGCGCATTGATAAGCCGATATTAAAATGTGTTTATGACGTCTGTGACTACTGATTGACTTTCCCGCCGAGTTTGACATCGAAGAACTAGCAGGCTGTCCTTTTTATGAAAATCATGTTGATTGTTTTCTTTAAATCTGCAAACCTTACCTTCGGTTGTGCAAGTAATGGGTGACGCAAGGATCCGATTTTCACAGTCTTATATACCAGTTCGGCTTTTTGGTCAAAAGGAAAAACCGTAAATATCGTACAACCATAGATTATGGAAAACTGAACGCAGGGACATTTCCAGCGAATTTTACATGTCATTGACAAATGATCTGCAGAACACAGTACTTCACACTCAATCTTGCCTGGGAATATTTTCAAACACCTACAGTATTTGGAACAACTGAAAGGCCAGGTTTTGTTAGACCGGAGAACGAATTTGTTCAATGTGTGATAAAGGGTGAGCTTCTCAACGCCCTTCAGTGAATCCTAGGAAATGATAGTGGGTCAAAAAAATACCGGTGTATGGTTTGCGTTTTTTAATGATCAAATTCCAGTGAGGACGGGTACGACCAACTGACTAGTACCAAAAGAATACCGAAAGAATTAGCCGATGTTCGACTAACAGTTCGCTTGCAGAACGTTGCTTGTCACTGAATTTCTAGAATTTTGTCTTTCGAAAGCTGCAACCCAGACGAGAAGTAGAAAACTGAAGGCCGTCCTTAAGTACCCGAAGCTAGAAGAATGCAATCAGAGTGAAGGGACTAAAGTTGTTGCAACGATTTTTAAAAGAGTATGTGACATCTGCAACGCCACTAAGTACGTAACAGTTGCTTATCTACTGAATAGTAGCAGCAGCAGGAAGAGAGTGAAATAACTTATGTTAGCAAAGAAGAAAATGTGACTTCATGCATGTTCAAAGGTGATGTGCTGCTGACAGCATATATTACAACAGTAGCTTTTCAGTTAAATTGAGAGATAGTCTCCCTATCAAATAAAGTGAAGAATAAAATGCGTGTTCTAGCATGTTAACGATTCAATGTTTTTTAGTCACTAACCTAACCTTTCAAAGCTTGACCATTCCTGATACATTGTGAAGTCAAATTTCGTTCTTTGCCGAAGGCGCCGTCATACCCGGTTTTATATGGGCAATAATACACAACCTTAGAAGGGGTTCGATTGGATATTTTTACTGCTAACATTTTCTTGCCCTTAAAAAAAAATAAATAAAAAAAATGTTGTCGCAGCGTCATCGCAGCGCACTTCTTGCACAGTAGTTCCTGCTCTATACAACTTGAGTGAAATGTAGGAACCGAAATAGACAGTTCATCATTCCAAGCAACAACCTAATCTTATATTAAAAATACAATTATCGAAACAGAGACTCATACACGAGATTTAGCACACGCGAGTGTCTCATGCCATTGAGGCTCGTTGATCTGTCCGGGATAATAAAATATAAATAAAGGGGCTGTTGTGAAGGCGAAGCCCATTTCAATACATGAATCTACAGAAAATCAGCTTCGTTTTAAAGTTTACTGAGACCAACATCTCATCCTCTGTATGCGGCTGAACGCCGTGTATCTCTGATTATACGTCTGTTCCGTGTGGCGCTAATTACATAGTGACTCATTCACGTCTGCGTAAAATGATCTAGCAGGAACGTGTTTGCCCACTAAACTTAAAGACATGTCATGAACTTCCTCGTGGTTTCACCGCTGATCTTGTCACGACGATACACGACAATGGTGAAGCCGCAAGCTAAGTTTAGCTGGCGCTAACAGTCTAATAACTCAGCTTTGCTAGAGGCATTCGAGAAAGTGAGCGGTACTTCGAAATATAATTATTATAGAATCAACGTGTGAAAAATGTTTTTCGTGTTTTACGTTTGCTACTCAAGCCGTCAGGTAGTATTTCAGATGGCTGGCTTCTGTCAATACTAAACGAAATGTGCCCACTGCCAGTCAAACTTAGACCACCTCACAAGCTATTCCTAAGTTGAACAGGCAAACACGTTACCGACTGCGCTATACGACGTGGATACGAAGCACTAATTTTGTAATAAAGAAACGTCCCGCTAACCGTTCGCGCATGCTTTCAGCAAACGTCCTTCTCAAACCATTTTCAAGTGAATAATTAAACAACTGTTGACGTTTGGCAGAGTTTGTGTTTCTAGTTAGTTTCTATTTCGGCCGGACCACAGACGCGGAAATAGCGAAATATTCTTCTATCTAAACGACGAACGCAATAAACAAAGCGACATGTCAGCTTTCTAATTTTAGCCATACATTTTTTTAAATCGGTATGCTTAATATCTGCAGCTCCAGAAACACAACACGGTAATACCTGCTTGCCAAAGGCATCAAGCGCTTTTTGATATTTACCCGGATTAGACTTTACAAATAACCAGGCTGAATTTGGCTATCACGCTAACACCATCATTAAGCTTTACCTACTTCCTTTCACACAAAAACGTTCATTTAAAACCTGGTTTTCTTGTGAGTATTGGGTCGCCGTTTTGTACAAAACGTAACGTAATGAATTGTAGCTGTTTGGATTTTTTTTACATGTGCAATTTTATTTTCATTCAAATCGTGTAACTTTAATTTCAACGACCTCCTGGTATCTGGCTGGTAGCTTTTTCCGCTGCTATAGAATTTCTAGAGTAATAGAACAAAAATCTATGAAGTTTCGAAGAGCAATTTCTACAATCCAAATATTTTTTTTACGAAAAAGCTGTTAACATTAACAAAAATAATCTGTGTAATAATAATTGTTTCCGGTACATTTCAGTCATTATAGACGAACCAGAACTCATAAAGCTGTAGTACGTAACGCCTGTATTAGCCCACTAACGTACACCATATATTCTTAAAGCTATACAATCGCTTTAGCATGATGCCCCATCAGTCGCATGCGCCTATTGATGTGATCGTGCTTTATTACCATAGAGAATCGATCGTTCATCGCAGGTTGCAATTAAGTGCAAAAATGGGCCACTGCAGCAGCGTGAGGGCAAAAAAGAACGTCCATACATTTTTGTTTTTTATCCTTGCTCAAATCACGCAGCACTATTTGCCAATTTTTTTTACTTTATTAAGTTGACTGAGGCAAACAAGTATGGCATTTTTACGCACGTTAAACTTGAATACTACTACTCATGCATTTTGAGATGGGTCCGATTTCACCACAGCTCTTAACTCGTTGTGATCTATCGAGGGTCTTCAACAGTGCTCATTTTTGAGTTCAAAGTTTCCTTTCGGGCACTTGTTGAACTAACGGTTAAAGATATTCCTAGTTGTAGAGCCTTTAGCAAATGCAGAGCTTGTCTTCACTACTAAAATTTTATAATGGGACTTATACTCGCGGAAACTTAAAAATTGTGATTTTTCAGGCTTACTATGGTTTATTTGTTAAAAGCCTGAATGAATATACAAGCAAACACTCCTATATTTCGAAGTGTACGAGCGCACCTCGAAGACCAAAGAAGTTCCGCTAAATGTCACCAATTATAAAATAGCGTTATTATGAAATATGAGACTAATGTTTGCCACTTTTCATTCTGAATTACCAATTATTAAAACCAAAAGAAAACGTAAAGGGTCATTATGGAGTTTGAAGTCAAATCTCTTTAAAAGGGTGAACCACTCAAAGCTGTTTTCATGACAACTGAATACAAAAACAGACTCAAGGTGATCCCTTGAATAAATGCAAAGAATATGTACCTTAAAAAAAATACTGTTTGCGTCACAAAATCCGCAAACAATTTTTTTTTTGTCTTTTAACACTAACTGTCTTTACCAAAAGACAACAGATTCTATATTACTGTTGTTAAAACGTCTACTTTCGACTGCATTTATTGTTGTTGCATGCCGTATAGTGTGTATAGACGTGTGATCCGTCCACCTTACATTTATCACTTAACTCTGAAATAATTAATTGCTATATTTCCTTTTACTACAACAATGCTCATCAGAGCTGCTCATCATAAACCCAAAAAGGCATCTTTCATCTGACTACACGTCGAAGTATTTTTTTCAGACCATTTTATCATGTATTTCAGGCAGATTCCTGCTGTCTAAACCGTTCTCCGTACGGTATTGTCAGGCCTGATTGACCCAACTTAATAAACGTTCGCATTTCATTTGGGTTTCTATTTTATTGTCACCTTCGTCATCCGGCCGAATCATTGTCATCCGACTGCAAGATCGTATATACAAACTGCTAAAAGCGTTTTGCCGTTTTTCAGAAAAGAAGACGGTACCATTTGTAGATGACGCATCCTATTCTATTTTACTTTCGTCTCGCCCCTAGAGATAAGTTTGCAACTGCTACTTCTCAGTTACTTGCGGTACCACATCTGTGCACTGTTCATACGCTTAATCTTTCTCTGAAGCAACAGGATGCCATACATCAGCGCCTCAGCAGTAGGTGGACATCCGGGTACGTAAATGTCTACAGGGATAATACGATCACAGCCACGGACAACTGAATACGAATAATGATAATAGCCACCACCTGCAAAGAAAGCAAAACCAAAACATATCGTTGAGAAGCACAAAAAACTGTTTACAGGGACAAATATTTTATTAAATGGCCAGTGCGCAAAGCCAGACGAAAATACAGATAGCAACATACGTAGGTATTTGTAACAACAAATAGCCAGTTCTTTGTGGGGCATACAGTTGCATCCGCCATCTGAAACATCCTAGCTTTAATGTAGTAACGAGCAGAAATCACTTGCTGTGCGCGCAAGACGTCAAGTTCCGACAGAACCGTAAAAACTGATGTCATTCTACTAAACCTGACGCATTATTAATATGACATATTGAGCACCTTCCATAAAAATCAGGTAACAAATATAAAATTATGTTTAACGAACAACTGAATCAAGCTGTCATCACTCCAGCATCACTCTCATAACTTGAAATTATCAATAGCGGTACGTCAATACATTATATTTGTGGCATGATCATACCGTTGGCGCATGATCCCATGGAGATCACCCAACACGGGTCAACCATTTGATCGTAGACTTTCCGAAGAGCCGGCGCCATTTTGTTGGTGACGGTTCCGGCAACAATAATGACGTCCGCTTGTCGCGGAGAAGCCCGAAACACGACGCCGAAACGATCCATGTCATATCGTGGAGCAGCGATGTGCATCATCTCAACGGCACAGCACGCAAGGCCGAATGTCAGCGGCCATAGCGAGCCTTTTCTGGCCCAGTTTACTAAATCATCTGCACGGGCTAGTGCGTACTCCACTTTATTAGTCTTGAAGTCGATCTGAGTTTAAAAAATGAAACAAGAAGTGAGTTATGTCTTCAGTCTAATTTCACGTTGAGGTAAAGAAACTTTTCTTTTACGAAATTCGTTAATGCGATATCAGTTAGGGATCAGTGCATACCGTACTATTTATTAGCTTATTGAATAAAGTAATTTCGCTCAGAATCTCGCTTTCGTACGAAGTAGAATTGTTCAGCATCCTACTTCACAAAAAACGGACTGATTATATAG
Source organism: Varroa destructor (assembly GCF_002443255.2). Lineage (NCBI taxonomy): Eukaryota > Metazoa > Arthropoda > Arachnida > Mesostigmata > Varroidae > Varroa > Varroa destructor. Next base: position 47,377,205 of record NW_019211455.1, on the reverse strand, counting down.
AGCTGCGTTAAAGCGTAAAATAAGTAGAAAACGAAACGTTAGTGCCAGAATCTGTGTCTTTGACATCAATTTAGCCAATTTTCTTTTTTTATATCCAAGAGCTATAAATATAAGTAAGGTCCTGAGCAAACGGTACCTCATTTTAAGTCGTTTACAGTTCTTTCGTATTTCGACATTAGGGTGAGTAATACCACCTAGTAACCTTACTTGAAAGGGTGAGTATCCTGGACGCGTAAGGGTGGCTTCATCGTTTCCGGCAGGCTGATCACCAATCTGCTCTTTTTGTGCGGCACTGGAACTAATCGATGTACTTAAAGGACACGCAGATACCAACGGAAAGCCGGTCAAGCCGCTCCGCTGGACTTGCCACCGAAGCCCTGAATCGTGTAAAAAGCAAGTACACACAAAGCAAACAAGAATAAAACTATAAAGGAGATATATAGTCAAAGTGAGAAATACTAAAGTAAAAGATGAATTTACTTAATATTGTTAAAGAAAAATTGCAAGGAAAATATACGAGCGTTTTTATGCACTGCCCATAAATACATTCTCTTAGTGAGGATAAACTAGTCAAATGCTATACTATGAATGTTCACGAAATTAACTAATGATGTTCCCATTTATATTCAACATGGCTAAAACACAGTACTTATTTTTCTACTGAATAGAGGTAAAAAGGCACACTGAAATAACGTATAGCCTGCCTTTCTTCAGGTTAGTTTAGCAGTATTGTAGCAAGTTTGAAATTCATGGTTTGTTTCGAGTGGGACACAATGAATGCGTGGAATTTTCACTTTGCCAAGCTAATTTAATACGCAAAGTTTAATATAATAACCTATATAATACCATAATTATAACCTAACCCAACCTTAACCTAGTTACAGGAAAGCCTAATGTGGAAGCTTATCTACATGAAAAACATGCAAGTACTTTATTGAGTCATTTGCAATGACATCTTCTATAATGTAGTGGGACGTAATCATTACATATACGCCGCCGAAGCTATAAATTAATCAAAAACAAGAACACAGGTGCAATGACTCTTTTATAATGACTCTCTAATAATTAAGCAAGAACTATAAAATACTATAGTGGTTGTTCTCTTCTAAATGGAGCAGGGTACATTTGGTAAACCTGCCTTACGTACTCAGGAGGTACACTTTAGGGCTATATGATGATCACTGGCCTACGTTGATGCCAAGTACCTCTTCTTCTTAATATGTACAATATACATCCGGGGACTACTGTTATACTTAGCCATTTTGTCGCATTTGAGTTCGATCTATAACTCGGTATAATAATAATGGAACGCTAACCTAATGGCTAGCAAGTATTTGTTCTCAAGGTACATATTCGGTTAAGGATTTCTAAACTAAGCAACACCACAAACCAATATGTACCCTCCAAAGTAGGCTACATTCAAAAGGCCGACGTTAGCAGCTCATAAATAACCGAACATTTACTAATACTGTATTATCACTCGATACTGCAATTTACAACCGCTCTCAGTTAACAACACACTCGACCAAACAGATTTCACTCGTCCTTTGGACGTTATCGATTTAAGTGTTTCGGCACAAATGACCAAGGAGCCAAATGTTGAATTCAGGCGAAAATTCACGCCGAATTTCAGTTCTCACCTTGAACAACCCTGAGCATTTTGCTGTGTCCGCGAGATCACCAACACACCAATGCTGCCTATTGGCACCTACGGAGATCATAACAAACACTTAACTCGTTCACTTGCTCAACCGTCTGTTATGTTGTCATAACAGACTACCAGCTGCTATATGACGATGCTCTTTGATTGTTTCAGTAGCTCGCGGGCTATCGTCAGCTACTTCTGGTAATACGACCACATTTAATAATTATTGTTATCATTATTATTATATAATGAATATTTCGATTAATTTTGTTAGTTTGAATGGCAGAAACGTATTGTCTGCATAGATGGCCCTTGTAGATACGTGTTCTACGATATTGGCTGACAAGGTAAATCGATGAAGAGTATTAATTGATACGATACCACATTTACTTTTTATAATAATATGATAGGCTTTTCGAGCGTTAGAAGGCCGACATAGCTTCGAGGGGACTAACGAGGTGGTTCAAGTTTTGCTTGCGTTACTTGCCTTTAAGCACTACTTCAGCACGAAGTGTGGTGTTGCATTTTTGTTTGTTTGAAAAGTACAAGGGAAAACATATTTAACGGTTCAGACCCTGCTGCCGGGGTATTCGTCTGGTACTACGGAACTTCAATTCACCAGACGTTGGTTTCCGTGTGCTCTGGTTTAGATTTGAAGGTGATTATAATATTGCTTTAAATTGGTTTAGAATTTATACTGCTTCAAGGGGATCAACAAAAATTTGGAACATGGGAAACATGGAACCCTTTGGAATTTTTCGGAATACACATTTATTTAAAAATTGACGTGAGAAAAAGAATTCAAAAATATATAGAGCATCACTTCCAGTACCCAGCACAGGGCGCGTAAGTTTCTCTCACTAAATTTGAAAATTCTTCAACTTGATAATTTGCAGTTGTTTTTCTCCTTGTTCACGGGAACAGTCTTTCAACAAAATGCTTCGTTCAGGAGAGATAGTCTTATCTGCTATGGTAATTCAGTACCACAACTCGTCAACAGTATTTGTTAGTAGACAAGAACTTAAATGAAGAGCATTTATATGGCACAACAGCTATTTATCGCGCCCTGTCCTACTAAAAAAGCATTTTTAGGAGTTGCCTATATGGAACAAAATAATAATTCACTAAGGAGTTGTTCTAAGTTCTAATGGTTAAGTTTACAGCTAAATGGACTGGTCAAGTCATCACTGTGAAGTTTATTCATTGGATTGTGCTCATGGTTCTCTATACCTTACTAATACTACTATCCAGATATTCAAAATGTTGTCATTAAAAAAGGTAGTCTCTAGTTTGGGTTTAGCTATATACCTAGATATACGCGGAGGCTATACAAATGCAGTATTTGGATCAGATTTCTTCGTATAAAATACCATTAATTGAATGATTCACCTTTCTGTATTACTTATAATAGCCACTAACGTTTCGTATCTATAAGAGTTGGCTTCGCCAAGAGGTTTATCTTTTCTATCTCCTTCCGTACTTTAAAGTCACCTAAATAGGTATCTCAAGGTTTAAATTTGGCCTTAGGTAGGCCAAGACCGTTTAGTAAAAATAGCAATAGGAAAGTATAAGAATGCTGAAAATAACAGTCCGAAGCCCTGTAGGAGATGGGACAGCTGAGAAACAGCAATTAATATAGATATTAACGACTAGTTTTTCATTTCAATACCTATTTTGTTCGTTTCGATCATTTATATCAATTCGAACGGACTCATTGTTTATAAGTGTGCAGGAAGTACACCGTTAACGTGAGCAATCGACTACAAAAGTTCTTCCTTTCTAAACGAGCCGAAGATTGAGATTTGCGAAATAAACAGTTGGCATCAAGCAAAGATCACAACTCATCTATGGCTTAACATATATTTCTTATAATATTATCCGATAGTAAATAATATTATTAGACATAATAATTTTATATTTGACACGAGTAATCTTGCTGGTCCAGCGTAAGGCAGTGTCGAAGGCTGTCGTTGAAGTAACTAACAAACGTCAGCATGTAGATATTGGCTTTGCAGCAATGTTTTCATCCCGACGTCGTGCCGATGCCTGAACCTTGACCACTTTGTCGCTGTGCAAACTTTTCACATGCCGAAACAGATGCGCTCTTTGTGTGAATTTTCTTGGGCATTCTTTGCATGAGAACGGTCGCTCCCCTCGATGTGATCGTTCATGTACTGATAAGGTATCCTTCCGAGCGAATGCTGATCCGCACGTGGCGCACGTGAAAGGCTTCTCCAGTGTATGAGTGCGCCGGTGTTTCTGTAAAGTGTTGGTCGACCCGAAGAATCGGTCACAATGTTCACAAGCGAAAGGTCGTACCCCAGTATGTATTCGGGAGTGAACTTGTAGCTGGAACGTGTCGCGCATTTTCGCTCCGCAGATTTCGCACTCCAGCGGTCTGTCGCGTGTTAAGCCATCTTTTCCGTGTAAAAACATATGCCGTCGAAGACTGCTAATAAACATCTGCTGATCGCAGACTTTACAGCGAGTCCGTCCTTCATCACCGCCATGATACTGCATATGGCAGCGAAGGTGAGCTGAAGTCCGAAAAGTGCTTGAGCATACTTTGCACTTGTAGAGGCGATTGTCGTCATGGGTTCGGCTATGCATTGTCAGGTACTTTGATGCGGTGAATCGCGCATTACAACCTCGTATTTTACATCGATATGGCTTGTCGTTCAAGTGGAAACGTTCGTGAATGATTAAAAGATCCTCTCGGCCAAATCGACTTGAGCAGTGGCTGCATTCGAAGGATTTCTCTCCCGTGTGCGTGACGACATGGGCAACCAGTCGGGATCGATAAGGGAATGTTTTTTGGCAGTGTTCGCACTGAAATCTTCGCTTGCGATCCGGAGTGGCTCTGGCGAGCTGCAACGGGGCGAAATCGGGGTCAGTAATAGTTCCTGGAACATATGAGATATATAAAAAAAATAACCAAACGTTAATGAGCGAAGATAACGGCCTTAAAAGGCGCGACGCGTTATTTGTTTATTTTTGCGAGCAAACATTGAAAAGTAACCGTATTCGGCAGTCGGCTAAGAATCAACGTTAGTCAAAGTGTCCTTAAAAAAAAATATTAATTCTAGTAATTAATCGGCAACAAACTGAATGGTACTTCTGCATAAATTCTGCTGCGTAATTCTTTCAACAGAGAGATGACAGTAAAACGTATTATTATGTCTAACAACTATATACACTTAGGGTGCAGTGGTTTAACATTAGCCAATATTAGTGATGGGACCAACGTGGACTTTGTAAAAAGTCAATTGTGCAAAGTTAACAAAGAGCCACACAAAGAAACAACAAAAAATGGCCGCTCCTTGGGAACGACGAAAAGCTAGCAAAAAGCGCATTGATGGGAGATTAATGGCAGCTTCTTACCAGAAGCTGTATCAGACTGACAACGAAAGCTGAGCGCACTGATGGTCGAGGATGTATGGCTGCATGCAACCGTAATAATAGCCGCTATTTTACCTGCCAACCGGCCACTGCACAAACCAACTATAAAATAGCGCCCAAGGGGAGTGCGTTATATGAACACTTCAGGGACCAGAGCACTCCATAATAGCCCAGAAAATAAATATTTTCAGCAATGATAGTATGTTCTATGTCGAGGCACTTGACGTCGATTACAACAATATGGTAACAAGACGATAATAAAGTTTCAAACTACCGTAGGATTGTACGTGAAAATTCGGGCTTAGAATCTTGCTCTGCAGCATGACTCCTAATCGATGATATGCGACGTAACCACGGATTATATTATCGAAGATCAACTATCCAAAACGAAGTTATAATCCAGTATGTAAATAAATAATTTATTTATAATAATAAATAATAGTAATAATAATAAATAAACCAGAAGATGTCTTTGACAACTGCACAGATGTGAACAGCATGTACGAATACTTATCACTAGCTCACTAACTCACTAGCTAATGAATGAACGCGTTCCACACAGGTAAAACGCACGGTTCTTGCTTACGCGTTATTTACAGTACTTATTCGTTAATCTGCAACCGTGCTTTAAGTATATCAGCTACATTTATTTCTAGAAAAACAATATGATTAGCAAAGGATCGCAACCTTAATAAAGCAATCGAAAAACAACCAGGTACCAGAGTAAACAGTATTCAACGAAGTAATGGCCTAAAGGCTATTTTCCATTATATTTGTGAAAGAATAACGGTGCTTTTGCAACGTTTTTGAGCTTACTGAGCTTTATTAGGCGTTCAGATTGTTTATGAATGGCAGATAAAAGCAAAAAAGTACATATCAGCCGACCGATGAATCGCCATGATGCAATCAATTGGATGGTTTACTGTTTTCTAAGGGCCCGCTCCACTTTATTGAACACGATGCGAATGTCAACCCAATAAAGATAGAGCACCTGAAGATATCGCTAGCAATATGAAAGATAGAACTAGTGAGACTGCGAACAGGCTTCCATCTTGCGTATACTACAAGCTTGAGATCTGTAACGAATTTCAGACAATCTCTCGGAAGCGTTCAGGCGCCAGACAGATTTCGAACAACCATGGGTGTGCAGGTATACAAGAAAGAATCATGGATTAAGCCTACCAATAAAAGGCCAACATTACTAATCGTAGCACCTTAGCTGTTAGAAAGCGTCATTTGTGTGGATGAATATTAACACGCTCGATATCTGATGGTCAGTCTGTAAGCGATTACCAGGTCATTGCCTACAGGTCAGGACAAAACACCAGTCCACAGCTAACATAGAAACACAATTTTAGTACGCAAATCTTCATCAAAATGTCTCAACGTTTCGACGTGGTTTACTTCGATTTCAAATCAGCATTCGAACGAGCCATTCATTCCAGGTTTCTTAAGTTGCTTTATTGTTTTAACTGCAGTAATTGACTGGCGAAGTGGATCCAAAGTTTTCTCAGCGATCGTATTTTCTGTTCAGAAGTCAATAACACATAACCAAATACCATTAGATCCGCTTCGGGTTGTCTTTGAAGGAAAATTCTGAGACATCTCATGTCCACTTTGTATATAAAATAAATAGTGTACATATTACCGCTGTCGGTGTTTGTAAAAATGTGATGCAAATGATGTGCAAATATATGCAAGATTAAAAGTTATGCAAGGCGGTGGCCGCTTGTTATTACAAGATACTATAGAGACGTTTTTAGAATATAATAATAGGCTAGGTTTAAAACAATCGATTAAAAAATGCGCCGTTCCACATTTCGGGTGCGGAAATCTCAGTTATCTATATTTCGTCGGCTAATTCAGCCTAAAAACAGTAAGAATTATTCCAGATTTAGAGGTTGCCATGACAGGTGCCCTAAGATACACTGAACATGCTAAAGATAATTTTTCGCGTAATACGCATCTCCAATATATTTTACACTCATTAACTTTGAAATCAAAGTCTACTCAATTTTGTATATCAGGCTATTCAAGGCATCTGTGTGATATCGACATCGAATGGCTTAGGGAAATTTCGGAGCACATATGCAAAACGCGCTGCCTTCATATATTAGTATGAGGGGAAAGAAGCAAAAAATCTCGCCAGTTCCTGATGGATTCAGCATTAGTGACATACGAATGTTCGAACGTATCAAGCAGCATCATTTAAGTTTAAAAACAGTAACATTCGGTACGGTCGAGACAAACGCCAAATCTAACAGAAACATTTTATCAAAACTCATTGCTTTGCCGAATTCGCCGATACTTATTAAAAATTGACTAAATGATCTGTTCCTATCAAGAATCTACCGTGCGCTGCGCAAGCAATCATAAAATAATATACATAAATAAATTATTGAAAATAGCTTGCTTATATTATAACCATGTGCATCATTGTAACAAATCCCTCAAATAAAATATATAGTTATGTGCATAATATAATATGCACCTTTAATTTGTTGTAATGTATAGTACGAGGAATATCTCTTACTGTAAATTCAAAACTAAAGAGAAGCTAAATAAAATAGTCAGTAGTTTTTAAGAAGTTCAAAGTATTTTCTGAATTCCGCCAGTTTTGTTTCCTAATATATAGGTCGATCAGGCACCAAACTATGACCAATAACAGTAAGACTCAAGCGGACTTGTTGTCTTTTTTCTGGAGATCGCATTTGCACACGCTAACGTTATCTTGGAATAGACCCGTATTGCAAAGTACAAAAAAGAATACCGGGTCTGTGCTTACCATTGCTATTTGAGTGACTACCATTTGCGGAACTGTCTTCATTGATACCTTCCTTTATTTGGATCCTATGTGCCAGCACGATGACTTGAATAGCTCGCTCAATGGTTGTCTCTGCAGATGAAAGATCCCAACCAGAAAATGCCAAGACTTCTTCGGCTGCACCTTCAGAAAGGCCATACCTTGTTTCTAAGTCGCGAATGTCTGTAACACACAAGGAGAAAAGTCAATAAGCAAACTCTGCTTAGAAATGAATTCCTCACATGAAACCACTTGGTTTTCGACGTGCTCGAAACGTAAGATTGATAGAGAAACGTTGGAGTGCGTTTCGTATATTTTTAATACGTAACTCAATGAATTGACTTGAATAACAATTGATATTAAATAGATGTGATTGATGGAGGATAATGTAAGTTACGTGCCGTTATCTATCTCTTTTTTGATATCAGCTTTTTCTGTGGCGGTTAAAGCTACAATGACCGAATCGACAATGTCCTTCGAATCCCATTGCTTCTTTAACTCGTCAAACTTCAGCAATAGTACCTGGTTTAGACCGTCGAGATTCTGAAAAAGTTGACAATCGTTAATGTAATTTTTCGCTCTACTCCAGAAAATGCTCAATAGCGTCAGTTTCATTTCTTTCTTCAATAATATCCTTGTTTTGTCTACCTCTTCTTTCTATAATGAAAAGGTAGACTTTCCTTGTTCAGGTCAACTAGAACGCTTTCAGCCAGTTAATTTTCTTCACAACTTACTTATTTACCTCCTTCGTCACTACTTGTTCGAAAAAAACTAACTACAGGGTTACCATTGCTCGCTCGACTTTCAATCCAGTAATCTCCACCTCTGCATAATTACCATGAAAACTGTCTATCCTAAGTTCGCACAGCAAATTATCCAGCACCCTACGCGGCAACCATTTGCAACTCAATGTGTTCAACAGCATCAGGTATACTTCTATCGTCAACACAAAACTGAGCACCACCCTTTCATCTCCCTTTCTCTTTTCGATTCGAACGATCCCTCACGAGTCATGCCCGCGACGTCAGGTGAAGCATTGACTATAATTTCTGCCAAAATTCAGTTTGCGCAGACAAGCGCTTTGAATCTGCGTTTCTGTGATCTACTTGCGCCATCGTCGATCGATTTATTCTATTTATAATACAAAGCTTAAATTAATTGTATAGACAACAGAACAGTTATCTGAGGCATAATAATATTATTTCGATTACGAAGAGCATGGATTTTCTATATTATAGCCGCTGTGAATTCAAACGATCATTCCGATCAAATGTATTTGAAATAGCTCAGGGCAAATTATGTTTAATTTACAGCGTTACCGCGAATCGGAAGGCCATTACTGCGAAATGTATTCAAAGCTTCGGGCAAATTGCATAAATCGGGTTTGCCTGTATTGTAAGCAACTAGTTTCAGCTAGCAACAAATGCTAGGTAACTTATTTCGTGGTCACTAGATACAACAAGTTTAATTCGTAAAGTATTCCTATCTGGTTTTAAGCTAGCGAAATTCGTATAAAAGACGCTTATACCGCTAGTTTAATAAATTATTTATCTCCTTTGATTACGCAGCATACTTAATCAGATTTATTGGAAGCGTGCGTACCCTCATCGACTACGCTCACGTCCAAGACATAACTTGGCCTAGCGTACCCATACGTTAGCTTCCCAACTGTTCTTCAGCCGTGGGTTGAATGATGAATCCGTAGTAGTCAGACTGCCCGCTTCCAATGGCCGCTGTAAATCGAAATCAAAACCCGACTCTTGGCGGAGCGTCTGCTCTTGTTTTTGAACGTGTGCGTGTGTTCCTTAGCAAGCAGACCTGTCCAGAAACCCCAATAATGTACATTTGACTGGCGTCACAAAAAAAGGATATTGGCATCAGAAGAAGGAGCTTCTATGGCAGGAGTATTAATTTGAAATTGTCTCTTATCTTAATACTACTGTCCAATTCGGTATCTCTGTTAAACGCCAGCGGCTTCCGAATGACGAAATGTGAACCAGCAGCTTTGAGATAACCATCGAAATCTTCCCGAAGTTAGAAAAAAGGGTCATAGTGTTTATTTTATGACGCTGTGAATGTTGAGCATATTACAGACGGTCTGTGTGATCTTCTCCGAACGTTTGAGCATTGTGTGTACGTCATCACTGATATTTGTAGCTTTCAAGTTATGACTCCGCATTCTGACAGGTTGCTGATGGCGACATCGAACGGTGGTGGTGCTGCCAGTGATATGAAAGACGACTCGATCGCGGTCCCGTTCATGGGGACAATATCTTTATCGGAGCCGGGCGTTCCGCCGGATTTTTCTCCCAGTCTCGCACCAACCGTCGATTCCAACATGTTTGTAGATGCCAATGGACGAAAGTAAGTAAAGTCGAAAGTGAATTGGCCATTCAGTCGACGTTCATCTTCCGCTGATCAATTATTAAAGAAAAGATAGAATGAAAATCGATAATATAACTCAAAACTACGATATTCATTCATTTGAATTTTTGCTACAGCTCTGTCAAGCGTGTGCAAGAACCACAAAGACTGATCCAACGCGTTTTTATGTTATAATAGTTGGAACTAATATAAAATAATAAAAAATATAATAATTGATTGAATAAAAAATGTAACACAAAATTAATTCTGTAGCAGTAGAACACGTGAGTGTGAATTCTGGGACATGGCAACACTTGCTACGATTGTATCATCAATCAATTTCTCTAAATAGAGTAAACGACGGTCGGCTCTTAAAACGACGCACTCGTAGTGAAACTATCAATTTTTGCGGTTGGTTTCTGTGGCTAAATGTGCACAAACATGGCTGGTGAAGATAACAAGAACATGCTATATTTGAACGAGTAAAAAAACCGTGCCATGGTAAAATGTTTTGCTTAAACCGTGCTGTAGTTTCGACAACTGTATGCGTGCCCATTGGCGTTCACGTTTATGCTGGATAACACCAAAACACTCGCCCACTGATGTAATTCATTTTATTTATTAAATGGCTTCCCGCTTAGTACTTTTAATGCAATCATTTACGTATGAATAATGTTTTATTTTCAATTATAAATGTCTGCAAATTTTGATGCTTTCAACTCCAGAAAACGTGTATGGTTCTTAACCGTAGCTCCCGGTACGTCACCGTCTGAGCTTAAGGGTGCCAAGCTGAAGAGGACAAAATGCACTGGTTCATCTGGGACCCAATTCCGTGTAAAGACCCGAATAAAAAAGGTGCGAATACTATAGATCAGCATTCCCTTCTACACATCGTTAAACGCAGAAGCATTTACGTTATAATTGTCCCGCTGTTTTTTTTCTTTATCTTAATTTATAAAATGGACATTATGAGCATATTTCTTGCAGTTCGTACACCGCGTAAACTCATTAATTCTCATAGATTTGTATCGTCCGATAACTCACTGTTGTAACTATGCAGAAAAGAGTCAGCAAGAAAAACAAGTTTAGTATTAGTTCTAACAAAGCTGAAGGTGCCACGCACTTCGCGTCCTCACTAGTAGTAGCGATCAAAAATATTTTAGAGCAAGAAATGGTGATACGCTTTAGACATCTGAGAATCAGAAATTAAAAAAATAAGAGCTAGTTTCATTCACTAATTCTAATCACTACTCCGCGTTTTACCCAATACTAACAATGTAGGACCACGCAGCTGTCGTAATGAATTGCGCATTAGAATCGGTAGCCATTCGATTGCGTGTTGCGGGAAGTGTTACCCTTAGCAGAAAGCTTCAAGTGCCTGCCATCCAATTCAGTCCAACCGAGAAGAAAGTATTTTCTACAACCAAGGTTCGCGCTTTGCATTAAAATTACACCCATTTCAAGAACGACTATGAAATATTATTTTGGGATTTGTTCGGTTTCCCGGCGCTGCATGATTTATATATTTTATTATCTTTCGAAAAGATGTTCATAAATCATTAAATTTGGTTTGGTTTAATTTAGTCGAGGAATTAAAAGTATGACTCTTCATGATGCGTCGAAATAATGGCGACTGGGTAATGTACTTATTGAAGGACACGCAGTAGGGCAGTCCTTGGCTAGGAATATGAACTCGAAACTGGACGTATAATGCAAGATCGTAGACATAGTACAAGCAATGAAAACATTAAAACAAGAATAATATTTAGAAAATATGAAAATTGTGCAAAATATGGATTTTAGAGATTAACGATGGTTTTATACGGAGCACATTGCTTCCGCATTTATCTGCTTTTGAAGTTGCCAATTTTCTGTTAACCCCTTATTCGAAATATGATTACCGCAGTATTCCCAATATTCGGTCCTATTCTTTTTTTTTTTTTAACATCTAATATGACTACCTAACAGGATGCTCGTCAGCGCTACATTCCTTTTGGTGCCGCTAATCCGTTGGTGCATTCTACAACAGCAGATGAGCTACGTTGCTCTGCGTCAAACAAGAGGAAAAAGAAGAAATCAAAGAAATAGCAATAAAGAAATAAACAGAAATCCTATTGTGTATGCGTGATAATCATGTCCTAATGTATGACCATCTGTCTGTTTATGAGAACGAATAAATGTCAGCTTGCTGTATATATGCATACGTTTGCGCTATGAATTGTCTGTTGTGATTGACAATTTTATAACTAGAGCTATAGGCAATACTGCACAAAACAATAAAGATATAATAAAAATAAATATTATTAAAGTTCGATATTATTAACAGGTCTTGTTAGATATTACTAGGTTTAAATCGGAGCATAAACACACTTCATGATGCGGGTCAGCCGGCTTATGGATTGCCTAACTGAGGTGCCGGGCATAAAACTCGAAACACTTAGTTTAGGTTAGATATATTCGAACGAAAGAAGGGTCTTTGAAATATTAGTACAATTTTAGTAACACACCAGAATTGAAGGCGAAGGGAAGCTTGTGATTCTTTGTAGGAGGGGAGAGGTTTGTCAATGTCGCATAGGGAATGGCTACATCCAGTCGGTTGTTCACAGCATGAGCATGTCAGTTGCTTGTGGCTAAATGCGAAAAGCGATTAAAGCCGGTGGAAAGCAGAATAATAGACTATACCTAGAACTGAGTCCGAAGCCTTGCTCGGAAAAAAGGTAAGTTCACGTAAGTTAATTGTTTGCCGTATTTTCTGACGCTTGGCTGTTCATGACGACAATGAGGTCGAATGCCAGAGAGGTGCCGACTCTCGAAACGCCTTCTTCAAATGCAAGTACTATAAGTATTAGTTCGATTAAAATTCAAATGCATAGCTAACGTTCATTGAATTCCTCCAAGAGTTTTATGGAATCTAAAAGTTAGCGGTTGGATTTTGCAATTACATTCCAATGCTGAAATTTGCAAAATCTTCTGAAATGTACGAGAGCTATACCAAGTCGTCTTGAAATGATGTGTCCCGAATAACCACATGTCGGACCAATGACGCGTTCTATTGCATTTAACAATGCAATACAACAGATATTTCTTTAGATAGCTAATAAAGAGAAGCGACACTCCTTGCTTATATCTGTTCATAAACTGACTAGGCTGGCTCAAAATCAAATTGCGGTGTTTCTCTTTGTTTCCCGGTATATGGATACCGGGCCTAACTTCTACGTATTTTCTGCGGCAGTGTGGATTGAGAGCCAAGTAGATCTTCAAGGGAACTATTTGGAATAGGGACCAAACTTCTGCAAATCTGACTCAAAATGCTAAATCGAATAACCTGACAGCTGTCATTTGTCGATACACCATTAGTTCGTGTCTCACTTTGACTTCATAGTGATTTACAGCATAGCAGCATTTAGTTGATCTTTGCAGTACGCCATGTATCTGTCTGCTGCCTAGCAGTGGTCGGCTTGCATTGATGTAGGGCATGGTGGACGTGGCGGTCGGGGAAATTGGGTCAAATGTAACCTCCCAACCGCACCCGCTTATCGCACAAAAGAGCACTTTGCAAATCCTATGAAATAAGCCACCGAAGAAAATCTTCAACTTTAATTATCTTATTCATACATGGTGTGTCCTATCTATCCACGGAAGAGCGTAAATCATCTAGTTCTAGTTTTTTTTTTTTGAACCAAAAGTGTAGCAACCGCGCTAGGAGTAAGAAAAATCTACTTTCTGTAGAATATGTAAATTGATGGCTCTCACGCCACTACAAGTAAGCCGTGCTAAAAAATACCTTTTTTACGAGCAAAGTTGGAGAATCTCGTAAATAAAAAGAGGAAGTGAGCGCGAACACCTAAACCATGTATTGCCTACAATCGGAAAACCTGGTCTTATGGTAACAAGCGCAACGTACTTCGCGACAATTATTATCGCGAATACATTTAGAATATAGAAAGCAATTTGCCACTGTTGTAAAAAGTTACCTCTTGCATTAACCAGTAAAACCTCTGAAAAGGGTTAAACCATTACATAGTCTTCTTTGCATAGACTTTACATTTGTTAGAATAGTGGTATCACGGTAACAGGAACACGCAATGTTGTTCAGCCATAGTAGGGTGATTCATAACACTTGATTCCCGTTACTGCAGAGTAAAAAGGCCAGAATGTAACATATAGCTCGCCTTTCCTAAACGTTATTGTTAGATCTGGTTAAATAGCAGAGAAGAGTACTGAATTAATAGAACATAACGTACAACTTCAATTCATGAAACGTTCTCCTATAGTATTAAGACTTGTTTACAAAACGAAAATATTTTTTGTGAAGGCTAAATTAAAAAAAAAAAAAAATTTTTTTATTGAAGCAGTGCAAGTGTAATCTTTGAACTGTAAGATTATTTCGTGCCGATTAAGGCCACCAGTCGTCTGAAGCTGACCCAGAGCAATATCGGGTGTAGATTTCTACACATTTATTCTAGCACCAGTAAAATAACACTATGCATTGTCTTGTGGTAGTTTTTGCTATCAAAATTGAATTGAAATACTACGGAGCTGCGATCGAGGTCCAAGCGCCCCAAACACTGTAGCTACTATACAAAACTAGCATTCATTCAAGACTAAATTCAGGTGGTCGTCCACCTCACGACCTCTAATTGACAAATTCATTTTCTGACTATTTCAAAATTCTATCATGTTGTGATATGACGAAGAAGTCCATGGCTAAGGTAATATCACGGCAGTCTCTAGGTTATAATTTTGAACCGAAACACATTAAAAGTGACTGATGACTTTTTTATCTTATAGATAAATAATTGCCTGAATAGTTCCTTGTCTCAATTATTATAGTTCAGGTAGGTAGTATTTTGAGAGACGTAAGTGTAGTATGGCTCAGCAAATTTTTTAAACATGTGTAAATAGACAAATGAAATCGTTTTAATCCGTTACCAAGAGAAATTCAATTACACTTGTATATGTATTGTTATTATGTCTTTACATAGTATTACTATGTTATGTATTAAAGTTGCTAGTTCGAGCATATCGTTTCTGTATGCAGAAAAAAAATTGTAGGTGTGCAATATGGCCAATATTTGTGAGCAACGTGTTAGTTGAACCAAGGCAGTCACCAATGAAGTTAAACAACGAACAAATTTAAGCAAGGAAGTCACTGGGAATACCGTATGATCAGCGTAAAACTTTCTAAAGCCGAGAAGATATCTGCTACATTAATTATTTTTGTTTCATAGGCGGTCGATTGTACAGTAAGTAAACGGATAACACATTAGCGTAATAAAGTTAAAACGGTAGGAAATCTCGATTCGATACCGTGCGTGAGCAGCAACGGTTGGTTAATTTTGTGTCACTGTGAACTGTCACGCTACGCACAATACGCAAGGACGCAGATCTAGATATATCAATAGACAGGGATGCTGTAATAGACAGACTATTATACTAGACGAACGATTAAATATTACCTTATCTGCGTACTGGGCAATAGTCAAGAAGAGCTTGTTTTTAACAAACACAGAATATCATTATATGTTCTCGCTGGGCCTACTAAAGATTTTTAGTCAGGTCTACTCTATGTTCCGTATATAAAGCTCTTAAAATCATGGTACATACGGATTACATATTGATAAAACCCGCCACTTAAAACTTGTTCTCATTATGTTTTATTAATGAAATGTCTCTTAGGACACAGACAAACCGAAACTAACTAATTGTATGCCGGCCATGTCGACTGGGTTCGCTCGTCCAGTGCCTTCTATTGTTGAAAGAAGTAGATTGAATGTTATTCATATTTATTGCAGTCTCAAATTTAATTAAGAATTCTTATCGAATTATAAAAGAGGACCAGCTGAAGCTCTATTTGCGTCTATTTTTTGTATATACCAACAGCATCGATAAAACGAACGATGACAAAACCGCGCAGAAGGGTTCGATGCGAGGCAAATACGTTGCAACACCATAAAATGGTTAGATACATCAACGTGTTATGCGTCCTCTTCCTAACAAAGTTACGAAGATGTATTCGTCACGTACAGTGCATGTACATATATTGTGATCCTGCACGTTTGTGGTCACACTTGCAAGATATCCTCTAGTTGTTGTTCAATATTAATTGAATATATCAATGTTATCAACGCTACTAATTAATAATGTTTAATATATCAATATTAGTAGAGAATGCTATATCTTGTATAACATTTGACGATAACTTAGAAACAGTAAATACAAATAATGAATCTCGTTTCCATGGAGTCTTTTTTTATTAGAGTAGACCATATAGTGAATAAATCAACAAATCAGCTTTGTTATGCTAGGGAACCCAATCAATTTATTTATCGCTCTCGTGTGCAACTTAAAAATGGTTACGAGTTGGTCAAATAACTATTCTATTTTAACAGTTATTAAGTAGTTATATAGTTATAAGTAGTTATTATATAATATTATATTTAATAGCTCCATTTTAATAATTAAGCACAACTATAACAAATGTTTAGCGTTAATTAGCCAGATCGTTATAGTAGACGGTGACTGTCTTGATCTTTCCAGACAAGACATTTTGTTCGAGTTCCACTGCACTGAAACCAATTTTCCTTGCGGATAGAACTAACTGATCGAGACAGCTGTTGCGTGGCATAACCACGGCCATACTCCGGCTGAACGTTAAAAAGTGACGGAGAATTTCATTATAGCTGGCAGGTTTGCAGATTGACGCAAGGTCGTAAATCGCGGTGTCTTGATATTTGGGGCCGCCCCAAGGTGGACTAAAAACCACAGCGTCAACTGTGTTCGGAAGGTCTTCGGGACGCAACGACAGCGTGTCCTTTGCGACGATGGTAAGCTTCTGGCTGACATCATACAATTGAGCAAGTTGTCGAGCACTGAATGTCTGTGCGACGTGCGGTAATCAATAAAAAAAAAATACGCATTAGTATCTGACTGTAACTGAATGAAGCTTAGAAGGTACACACAAAAGCAATAAAATATAGACCGAATTATCGAACTCAAAATGTATTTATTTTTTTAGTTATTCAAAAGAGGACGTTGGCGGGCAACGATAAAACAATAGAAAATAAAGATAGTTAAATAGCAAGGCACAATGGCGGGGTATCTATAGCTGCATATCAGATTGCAATGGATCCCAACAAAAGAAAAACAAACCAAATAAGGGTCTAAATGCCGGGAAAATAAAATGCTTCTGTACTATTCAGAAAAAGAGTCGTTCCCTTTTTTTTTGTCTTTTTTAAACCTGTGCAAACGCCTATGCAGGAACCACATCTTCAATCAATGTTTCAACAGACTTATGTTTTCAACAAATTAAGGGTTAAGTTGGGTTAAGTATGTCTTCATGTATTTAATTAGAAATGTACAAAATCATTTTCCTTGGCATGTGGATCCTCCTGTACTGAAAAAACATATGTCTCTTGGTAGATATATTCGCTTTTCAGTGTTTCTTCCTTTTTAGTGGCAATGACTCAATTAAAGAGCGTTATCTCATCAATTACCACGAAGTTTTCCCCTCCCTCAAAATACCACTTTCTTTTCTGGTCACATGTACTTGTATACATAATGGCTAATGTTCCAAGCGTACGACCGCTTAAGCGGCTCGTTTGTTCATGTGGTTTAATTGCGTGGAGCCTCGTATTATTGAAATTTGTTTAGTTAAATTCTGTTGAGCAAATGTTTTGGAATAAACTCAATCTTTCATATACACTTAATTTCATTCCTTAATTGTAAATTATTAATCATCACGTTAATATTTATACAAGTAGGTGAACCACAAAAGATCAGTAGTCAATTGTGAGCTCACCTCATTCGCGTCTATGTCGAACGCATAAACGCGTTCAACGTGCGGCATTCTCGCACAATTAATGGCATTTCCTCCAGCGCCGCAGAACGGCTCTAGAATCCGAATCCGTCGACCCAACTTAAGTTGCAGTTTCTTCAAACGAGAGCCGATATGGCGAGCAATCTCTTCCGGACAAATCGAGAACCACGCCTGCTGACTAAAGTCGTTGGTTGAGAATGATAAAGAGTGTTATACAATCTAAGCCTACGAGCCCTGGAGATATCAAATACTTATTTGCAATATTTACCAAATCGCTTAAAACTTATCTCAGTTTGACCTATCGTTTTGGGCTGCTCAAGCAGCAAAAAGGTTTCTGGAAGCCGAGCACTCACAGTACGTATAATATACAGCAGTGATTGCGAAAGTAAAACTGCAATCTACATGTTGGCAAAGCCCATTTTTGGCTAATTCCTTGAAAAATGCTACGTTTATGCGGTTTTTCTGGGTACCGCATTGCCATGTTGTCCAATAAGCAAGCTCTGGTAATCTAATTGAATAACATAGAAATTTGTTAGGTATTCTTCCATAAACATTTATTAAAAGACATGCTTATCTCGAAAGCTTTTTAGCAGATAAGGCGCGTGTTAACTGAAACGTTTGCTTCTAATCTATTTTATAATGTAAATCAAGACTTTCAATGAAAGAAATTCTTGCTTAACTTAGCGTTTTTACTCGCATACACATACTAACCTGATTTTCAAGTCTTTGTTGTACCTTAGTATAAGCCTGCGACGCTGTGCCACATATTTAACATTTGATTCGGTGACTTTTCGAGTTGGCTTCGTAACGTGACGTAGTTCCGATGTCTCCACGGCTATACCACGACTCACTTTGCATTTCCCACAGTTAGCTTCGATTAACTCTATGTGATCACTGAAAAACACCGGTTATTGAAAAAAAAACCCACACAATTCCAGTATTAGCAAATGATGTTTGTATGACACTGCATTATAATTCTACACAATTAATAGTTGAATAATAAATAAATAGCAGCAAATTTGCTTGGTAGCGCGATTAATATTAACTTCTGTAGTATCGAAACGTGGACCTGAGACGCAACCAAATACAACGTAGCTCGATACGTGGGCTCTATTACTTTAGGATCGATAACCTTAAATTTGAAAAGGTAGGCTTGTTTATGTCATTTCGAAGTACGACAAAAGCTTATTCGATTAGTATCGAGCCTTTTCGATCAAGTCACAACCCGTAGACTTCACTAACTCTAACCATCTTTAAAACTCTTGCTGTTATTACCCCGATCGTTCGTTGTTGCCTTCAGAACTCGTTTCTGTACTAATTCACGCATGGAACGCGATCTGTAAAAATACTCGTTTAATAAAGTAGTTCTGTTTTCATGAAGTGCTAAAAATATTTCAGTAGCACTTTTCTGATTCTTTTCACTCTCACAGACTTTGGAATTATATATGTGAGTCTTACTTATGTGAACTTACGTAAAGTTGAGACTCCTATATATAGATAGACAAATATAGATACACATTTACTTACGCAAATTGCACATCATGGAGCTTTACATAGGCTTTATGGAGGGCGTCCAACTTGAGATGCCTTTGATAGGTGTATCGATTCGATATTTGTTGAACTTTACCGCAGGCTTTGCATAGAAAACCTGCTGGACATGCCTGACTTTTGGTACTATTGTCAATGACCAATGATTCAGGGTCTTGTATTTCAGGTACGGTTTTGTCTGCAAAAAAGAGCACAAAGTTCTTCCTGTCTACACAGTGTTCTACTAGTCGAAATAATAAAAACACCAGTGGAAAATAGGCGTAAGAATGCTATGCATTAACTTTACTGAAAAATAGTTAACCAAAACCCTTTGTCCATATGAATTTCTTCAGCTTTTATATAGATACAATGTTTCATTCATCATTTGCACCTTCGAGATGCCTAAATTAACTCGTATTTATATTAGTTCGTATTTTTCTTATGGAACATACTTCAAAATCATGCGTACAAATTTTTCGTCGCGTGCTGGACCTAGTTGAGTTAAATAACGCTTAATGTCAATACTGAACTCGTAATTCGAAATATTTACATGTACTAGCTTTGTTTTACCATCAAACAATGTTATATCTAAAATGTTGAGCATTTAAGCATTTTATTTTCCTTTCACAGCCTCCAGCACGAAACAATGTCAAGGGCTACGCATACAGTGTTTAGCGCCAGTTATAAAATTGAAATATAATCCTCGAAAGCTGTTACAAGCCAGTTCAGCGTGTTTTGAAATTAATTTACTTTTGGGCTAATATAACAAACGAAATTTGGCTGGTAACCCAGTCTTCTAGGGTTGAATTTACTAGAAAGCGAAACTTACTCCAAACAAAAACAATAGTTCAGAAAGATCTATATAATTTAGTTTTCAAAATCAACGCTCAGTGGTGAGGTTTTGTCTCCCAAAGACTGTAACGTTCCAGAAATTTATTGAAGATTGGTGAAGATGCTATACAAAAGAGGCCTTAGGAACAAACACACTATGTGAATGGTGCAAACATTTTAAAAACGGAGACTGGAGTACTAAAGACCAGCGAAATAATGGCCAGATGTCACGACCCGAAGCATAATAACCTACTGCCGCAATCGTTTCGAAAGTTTTTCACGAAAGCAGAGCTTGAAGTCTTTATGCTAACGCTAAATGGATGTTATAGAACTTAGCTTCCGCAGAACAGTGCGCTTCGAGCCAGCTGGAAATGCGTGTGTCGTACTCCACGTGGAGTTCCTTTAACTTCGCTCAACAAAAAACAACTTAAGCATATGGTTGCGATAGGTGAGACAAGGATCAACCTCTATTGCCAGGTAGGGGGCGGTCCAGCAAAAGAATCGAATCGCCCTGGAGAGAAATCCAATTCGGTGAGAGTATCGAGTAGATTCGGATATATGGTGATGGTAATGGTATTAATTAAGGAACATCGCCGGTATCTGCTATTATGAGATACCCGGCAAAAATGAAACAATGAGCGCAGCCCGATATCTTGAGTTCCTATAGACATGTACGGACCATTAACACGGCCATTAACATGGTTACTTGATGACAGCATTAGATCTCATATCCATACGTAGATTATTTCATGGATTTAGAAAACAAGTACACAAGGTCGGGTTCACCCGCATATTCTCCCGATCTGAGTCCATATGATTACAGGTTAAAAATAGCAAGCATATTTCATTATCGATTTAATTTGAGAAGCCGTAGATAGATATGGCTTAGAAATGCAAATATAGTTGTCCAGAGTGTAGGAATAGTGTAAGAATAAAAAAAAAAAAAGGTACTTTTAACGCATATTGAAACTCATCATTCTAGCCCAGCTTGTACAAAATTTACTCAATTTCAAAGTCCGTCGGATTCGCTTGTAACAGCTTAATAGTTGCATATAGTATTTAATACTAGTATAATAATGCCCGTAATAATGTAAAGTGTTTGCCAACTAAAGCGGTCTACGTTGAAGACTGTGCGTGGAGATACGGTTTATTTTCTGTTGGAATTGGTCTGCTATCTGCAGTACGGGATGTAAGTTTGAAACATTTTATATATCCTTACGATCCTAACCATCATGTGTTGGTTCACTTACCATTCACTGAAGGTTTTTTGTCAAGGTGCTCAGTTTTTTTCGCCTTTGACAGCAGCCAGTCAACAAGGGGCGCATAACTGCAAACCTTTATCGACGCCGGCGTGCCTGAACTGGGTATGACCTGAATGGCTGGAAGGGGAGGCATCTCAGTTTTTGGTTCCGGTAAAGGATGTCTCGAACCTGGAAGGCTGATACCTTGACAATCACCGGAATATGACCTGCTTATCGTAATACGCAACCTGTCAGCTGAGGTTTGACCATTGCTCATCCTATGTTGTTCTAAGACAGGGTGCGATTTAGAACCGCAACGATGAGGTGTTGACAGTTGCACTGCTCCATTTACACCAGCTTTGAACTGGGTAGCTTCGCACCATCTGTTTATCATTTCTGCTCGTAACAGGACTCGATAGGCAGTCGACGCCGATAATCCGCATAAGAAGTACGAGTACCCGCAAGCGAATCGACCCCTAAAAAGCATAAAGACAGTGCATAAATCTGGCACTAGACTGGTACTTGAAATATTATTGACAAACGATGTTTTTCCTCTAAGCCTAAGAGATTATTCGACGTGTGTCTTTAGTTAATAAGCATTGGAAAATACATTTATGTGTGACTGGGACGCTCGGAGCCATGATAGAATATATTCAAATATGAATTTCGCTCAAAGGTCCTAATTAATCGAAGTACATCTATATTAATTAAACGACATATAACTAGATGGCGATGTAAGAAAAGACAATAGCTTACTGAAAAGCTTATTCTAAGAAAGATATAGAATATAACACTTGTATTTGTTTGCATTTTAAAGCAAGACCTATCGGCCTGCTCACTTCTTCCTATTCCAGCCCGGCGAAACAGAAATTTATAGCTAAACGTTAAATTAATAAAATTCGATTTCTGATGGCGTTTGGATAGCATAAAGTTCAGTAGAAGTAAGATAGCATTAGGTAAGTGGACTTCTAAAAAGGATCTCCAAATGGCTAAGGTGCCTGCTAATGGTAGATTCACGGATATGTAATTGATATTAGCAGTTGGCTAAATCTGAGCAACAAGCGGTTCATTGTCTTTAAGGAATATAGCTCTGTGAACTATTTCGGTTCCTTTGTAGCAAGTTTTTGAAAGTCTGTGAACAAACAAAAAGAGTTCTTTAGTCATCTACTTCGATGCAAAGTCACCAACAAGATACGTATGAAGGCATTTCCGTATCTTAGCTTGAGTGAATGAATCACTAAGTAACTTGGGTTATGAATCGAAGTTCTATTACATTATCTCGCAACCTGTAACAATGTTCCTGGTTGTCAATGGCATCAGTGACGTATAACAGAAGGCAACAAGCAGGATTTTAGCTACCTGTGGCCAGCATGATGGCGTTCGTATTTACAAATGACCACGTAAACTTTTGAATCCAGCAATAATGGGCTCACTGCGTATGTTCCGGGTAGGGCTTCGTCCGCCAAAAACGTATCCGGGTAACGATCTTTTCGTAGAGAAAGTTTGACGATGCGCAGTTGCCGCATTGTATTTACCACCAGCTCAGATGATATCAATGTTCTCTCTGTTATTTGAACGAAACAAATCGTATAAGGCCTATTAAAATCACAGACGTATCGACACCACATAATAGTAAAAGAAAAATAATGTTCTCAGAACGATACGAAAATCGCCTGGCAAAGCCTACCCTGAATGGTTTTTCAAATGCACTTTGACTCATCTAGATGAACAGAGTTGGCTAGTTTCCTCTTAGAACCAAAATAGAATTTTTCGACATAAACCTCTCTAATAGTGTGCGCATTGCATCTAATATATCATAATAGATAATTAATAATCGATAACAGCTCCTTTCCTTTTAAAACTTAGTTATTCCTGAAAAGTACTGATTTGAATGAAGTCCGAATCTAAATCTTATAGTTACGCTCAGATATGCGCTATCATAAAACATGACAATCGTTTTATCGGAGGTAGGAGGCCTGACCACGAAGATAATGTACCCTTACCGTTTTTCATGACGTGTAGGACGTAACTATAGCCAGCAACCGCTAGAGGATAAAGAACTACTGAAGAGGTGATTACTTCGTTTGAGTTAGAGATGCACTCGGGGTATTCTAACCTTCGAATAGACATCTGTGAACAGCGTGTACAACACATCGAATTAGGCGCAGCTAACTATCCTGGTATATTTGTCTTGAACGGTATATATCATTGAAAGGATTCTATGCGTACAACTTAACTTCAAGTTTTAGCATCATTCTTACTATGATAAATTGATTACTCTTTATTAGTGACCTTTCATTATTGACTACCGCTATTTAATTAAAATAGCTACAGATCAATATTTGTGAATGTAACACGTATGTCTACAAAAATGGGTTGTTTTTAAGCGATAAAGTGAAAAACGGTTTAGTAGTGGAAGGCAGGAGACTGGGTGCGCTGATAAAAAATTCATATGCAATTAACACATTTTTTCTTGCTCCATCAAAGATTCTGAGCTCCAGTAATGGCTTGCGAATGCTAACTATAACAACCATTATCTCATGACTGAATGTCACTTCAAAAAATTTGAATACAACTTTTCGGTATCTTGAAAGCTGAATTTTACTTAAACTTAAAAGAAGTTTTTCTAGCCGTTTTGTTTCTATTTAATACTGGGACCTTTCCCCTCTGTATAGAAAAACTATGGATTGTTTTCTTACCTCCAAAAAAATGATATAAAATAATGATAAAATTTTACTATATTTTTCTTACCTGTATTATTGGCTACTGACTCAATCTATTATTTGCGTTACAGATATGTAATTACTATAGTGACAAAAAGTATATTTCATACATACTCTAGCTGACTCTTGCCATCTTCCATTTTGAGATACCACATTTAGCCACTGTGAGATATCAAGCCATGTTGACTGGTACCGTTTTGATGGAGCTAGTCTTCGACCCTGTTGCTGGTTTGTCGTTTGATCTCGATCATTATCAAGAACTTCGATTTCGTTACAATTGCCCCCAATAAAGCCAGTGTCGTCCCCAGTGCTCCATCCATTTGTTGAACTTTTGCGTTGGTTGCTCTCATCGTAGGTCGCTTTTTCAACGCAATATAGTTTTTTTCTATTGCGTTCAATCTCATTTGAGCCCGATGTTAGGCCTGAATTACGTAACAAATTTTCTGAACAAGTGTTGGCTGGATGTTTTTCGCCGGTGCAGAACAGGTTTCCGTTCAAGTAGTACAATCTAAAATAGATCCAGAAAGACAGGTGCAAATCCCGATTAAAGTCTTTATGGCATCATACGACTGATTGAAGGGCCATTGCAGACGAGGAATGGTAGCAAGGCCACCAAGGTAAAACGAGATCTTTATTCAAGACATCATCATATATATATATATTCACTTTTATTTACTTATACAAACTAGAATATGTACTTATGTTCCCGGCAGACGTCTTTTGGCACTACGTGAATGTATGCCAAAATCTTATGTCCTCTAACGAGTGCAAAACTCCCATAGACAGATGCTAGGATTCGGTTACCATTAAACACCACCGTTGTGTGGGAGCAGAATTCGTCCAGTATTTGCGAATTTGAGATTTCTGCAAAAAGAGAGTTGTAAAAAATGGATAGACTAAGTTTTTGTGCATCATACATTTAAAAGAAAGTGCTAGATTATGCCTTTTAATACAATTGCCACCCAATTGTAGTATCGATTGGTTAGGTTTATTAAACCCTAATAATGTAGTTAGGCCCCTGATGGAAAAGGGCCAATACTAAAACCTACGTTCGATATTAGGGCACGTTCCACTGCTATGCGGTTAGTGCATTAGCCCTGCAGCAATTCGTAGCAAGCGAGGTACGAAACAATTCGTAGAATTCAATAGACGAAGTTGTCCATGTGTCAACAGGGCAAATCTCATCTCATATCGTACTTTCAATATCACACACTTAAGTTTTGGAAGTTACAAGAATCAAGCCTAAACTAAATCTATTCTTCGCCTTTCTTAGAAATGACAAGCACTTATGATGACTTCCAAAGACAAAATCTAATTAAACTTTTTTTCGCCTATCTTAGTATATATATGTGATCTGGTATAGCTGGTCGACCTATCAAAAGTTCACGGGCGGAACGCCAATAAATGGCAGGATTAATCCTAAGACGTTCATAGAACCTAGGGATACTTAGTAAGCTTATTAGAAGCATAGAAGAGAAATGACGCTATATAAATCGGCATTAAATGAGACCGACATTTTCCTAACTTCACCTTAAAATAACATCTGCAATTTCGTTTTCCTACTATGACTCTGCATCCAAATGGTCTCACACATATATTTACTACAAAAATATGTCAATGACAATTTTCTCTGGAAAATTACGCCTAAAAAACAAATAAAATGGAAATGTCCTGTGGATAGACAATCACAACGATCGGTCTCGAGATTATTCTTAGAGTTGATATTCCGCTATTCAGTAAGTTCTGTTACCATTGTGAAGCGGCTATTACTCGCTATGGGGTTGTAGCTCTAACTACTCCTGCACTTTGAAAGCTCGCAGCAACTCTGCTAGTCAGCACCGATTGTACATGAACGTAACTGAAATCTAGAGCATCGCGTCTATAAAATAAAGATAAATTATAAAAAACATGTACGACGAAAAGTTACACGAACCATTTGTACACATTTCAACTAATGCGTAAGCGTCCTTGCCAACTGAGCAAAGTTTTTCTCTAGACTGGATCGCGAACATGATCTTAACAGCAACGAATTGTAGAGGGTTGCCTGTGGACAAGTGAATTAATAGCCCGGTAAATATACGCGTGCTGTCGGATGTAAATATAATATCAACGAATCAATAGCCGCGGAGAATATAAACGAATGTGTTAATATAGATATATATATCTGCACGGCTATTGATATCCAACGCTTGTACGCCCTATGTAGGTCACGTTGGGGTCGTCATTTTATATCCATTTAATATATATATACAATACTTACGTGTGTTGTGTGTATGTTTAAGTAACTTCTGCTTCGTCTTGTATATTAAATATATTTGGCATACAGCATGTATGAAAACAACAGAGGCGCTGTGGTACGAAACTCGTATTTTTTTTTAACCTAGGCCTTGCTATAAAACAAATGGCTATTAGCTAATTAAGCTATTTATGGCCATTCACACAAGCCCTACCGTCGAACTTATCGAACCAATATGATGCATTAAAATTATAAAAAAACATTACAAACAAGTTGCTACATCATTGAAAGTGGTTACAGCGCCAAACAGCAGCTACAATAACCAGTAAGGAGTATAATTACTTGACCATAATTATGCAGACTTTTAACTGGTGAGGCAGATTTATTTCGTCGAAGGATCTATAAACATGGTTAAGCGTTCAACTGGAAATACGAACTATTTTTAACAAAGGCTCAAATAAGCGTTAAAAAAGTGGATCACTAAAACTAGCTCGTGCGGCTAGGGTCTCAGCATTAAATTCATTTTACAAACGCAAGTTCCTGCAGGTAATTATGAGGTGGCAACAGTTTTCGAAGTAATTCTGTATCGATCTAAGGTGGTATCACAAAAAAGCGAATGTCCATTGTACGTCAAAGTCGCTAGCCGCAATCATCAAAGCATTACGAGGTAAGTTTTATAAACCTGTTAAAAAAAATTACCGTGTGCAAAAAGCAAAATTCAGCGAAGGTGTAATCAGAAATACGCCTCGCTAAGTGATTAGAGTGGTTCGTTACGTAGCGGAATGCTACTGGAAAAGCTACCTGCTTTAGGGGAGGTAAGGCATTGTTCAAAGGAGAAATACATGGACACATTTATCGCAAACTATATGGTTAAATCTATTTTCACAAGATTTTTAGCTTATATCACTTTCACGTGGTGCAAAAACTGCTCGTAAGAAGCCGGCGGCAAAGATATACAAGCGGCAAGGTTCAAAAGTATTTTTCCTCAAACCTACACGACAGCTGCTATAAGATGCCGCACTGCTAAGTACTGGCCGTTCCAAATTGACTCCAATAATTTAATATCGCGATGTCTAATAAGCGTTATAAGCTGAAGGCTGTAAGTCTAAAAGTTTGTTAAATCTAACCACGAACGTTTGTTGCGATAATAGATGTATTCGCTTGTTCAGACATATTTAAGGGGTAAGAGAAATTGACTAACCTCTGAACTGTGAAGCACCGACAGACTTGACATTTACGTACGGTCTTTTGCTCTTAATGACTGCGAACTTAATTAAGCCTAGTCAACGAGTAACGAGTTTTGAAGCAAGGATGTCGTCCAGCGATAAAAGTCAATATCAATACTTAAGTTTATATATCTTGAAAAACGGAAAGCTGGTGGAACGAGTAGAAGAGTACGATCGATGCGTTTCTTATAGGCTTGATATCGTACTCCCTGAAGCATATGCTGCGAAATTTTAATGAAACCACTAATAATGAAGAAGAAATAATGATGATAATGAGGTCTTCACATATTGAGTCCAGGAAAGATGGAAACACGTGTGGCGTACTCCAGAGGTAATCTGCGGAACTGTTTGCAAAAAAAGACATGCCTAGAGCATATCGTCATCATATACGAGAAACGGTCTAGTCTGTGCTACCCACTAGTAATAAGTCAGAAGATGGAACAGCGCCCAACTAGTGAAAAGGCTCGCATCTTCTCTAGATTTACTTCCGTGCAATTTAAATTGGTTCTCTGCCTCAGCAAAAGCGATAGGTGGCGTAGCATAGCCTATCGCCGATTTCTTCAAGCAAACCATCGACCACTAGCTTTCGTAAAAGCATTAGTAGTAAGCACTGCCATAGAAAAGCCATTGTTGCTCCCCTGAATACTGCAATGCGCCTCCTTAATTTCAGGCTTGCATTACTGGCCTTGTATGGCATCAAATCTATCTGAGAAAACCTCAGCACAGCTTAGCTTAGTAGGCTGGTCCAGGCTACCTTTGTCAAGATAGCATTGGGCTTGCAGACACTCCGCCAGCTACGTTTATTTGTCAATGGAGATGCTGCTATATGTTGCGGACCTGCAACACCAGTGTAACTTACCAGAAACGCTTATCTACCTAGAGTCCATCCGACAATGGCTGGAAAAGGTGGTTGAGGCTTATCCGCAGTTTTTGCCAGTTTTGCTACGGTAGATAGAAATGCAAGAAACTACACAGACAGGACCGATATCTGGCGCTGCATAACTTCCATTATGTTGTATGCGCTAATGAATTGTACCGTTAGCCCAACGATTGTAGCACTTAAGTTCGATGCGGAGGCTCCTATGCGCGATACCTTTTAGGCCTATGTATAAGAACACTATCACTGCATAACATAACCAAATGTCGTAAAATATCGTTAATCTACTTTATATATTTCTAAGTATACAAGTATTTTGATCCGTTGAATAGCTCCGGATAACCGAATAACCAGTGCTTTGCATGAGTAAAATCAATTAGCGATTAAATCTTACCTGTTTGTAATCGACTCATCCCGATAGGGTTTGGTAGGCGATGATTCTATTATGGTTAGATACTTGCACACTTTAAGTAAATTTAGCCACTGAACTTCCAGTTCATTTACGTGTCACAACACTTTATTACCCGGAATCTGAAACATGTTGACTCCTTGACAGATGCATCAAAGCATTTTCGAAACAGTCTAACATATAATCGACGTCTAACAAGTCTATCTTGTGTTTCTCCTTTAAACTTCTCTCATTTTCTTTCGGGATAAGTTCCACTTAGAATTAAACGGGAGTCGCAGCAGCACTTACATTCGACGAAGATGCAAATGGCATGTCACATTTCAATTTCTTCCTCTTTTATGCTCCGATACTCGATACACATGAGGCCAGCGCCGGCAATTTTGAATTTCTACGGTTTAGCCACTTTCAGCAAACGACTAGTAATCTTATTGAAGCAGATACGACCATGAAACATTTTTAGCATTATTTGTTGCCTGAAGGTACATATTCCGCGTTGCCGAGACGGTAACCCGAATCTTTGCCACAGTCCGGATCATAAAACATATCGGTCCTTGTTCGAAGTGAGAGAGAGAGAGAGAGAGAGAGGGAGGGGGGAGAGAGAGATGCAGAGAGAGCGAAGCGAGACAACGCTTACTGCGACAGACAGGCAGCCAGACGGCTTTTGAGATTTCGCAGAAAGGATCGACCCGAAATAAGCGGCGCATTCACACAGAACTTCGACACACCCAAGCTGAATCACCGTATAATCAACTGTTTATGATAAGAACACCAGAACTGCTGACCACAGTGGTGAAACGAATATCGACGTCACAGCACTCCCATACACTGTTGATTCTCAGCCATTCTTGCGGGATCATAGCGAATACAAGCTACAAGAGACAGGCTATAATGCAGTTCCAGCCGTATCAGGCCAGACGAAATTACTGTTGCAACTCGTTTAAGATAGTTGATAAAGAACAACGAGCTGACAATATCGGCCATCGAAGTACGAAGGTAACGCGTACCACTTTGCGTGAACCCAGTTGCTTTTAGTTCCAAGCAAAAGAGAAAGTTTGGTTCAAAAGTAACTCTAATTGAAATATGTTGGTTAACTATATCTAGATGGTGACAATCCCATAATAAACGTGCTTGCGGGGTCGATATCGTAAGAGAAGATTCATATATGGGTCTGTGTTACGGTACTAGTTAAGAATTGCTTCAGATGGCTAACATCTTTCGCCACGAAAGGAAATGTGCCTACGCCACTTTTCGAACCTAGGCGGCCTCACAAGGTATCCTCAAGTTATGCAGGGGGCTTCATCGAAAAGGCATGATAATATCAGGGGTTCTTAAATGCTCGTGAAATAGGGCCTGCATTTAACGAGTCATGTTGCGAGTACATTTAAATTCAAATAAGGAAAATGCGGTGGAAAAAGTCGAGATTTCGCTAGAGAATATCCGTTGAGCCGGTATGTTTACTAAAGAGTCATCATTTACTTTATATGTATTTTTGCTTGAATCGTAGCCGAGACACTACTATAGAAAGCAGCACTCGAAAATCTGTACCCTGTGAAAAATGTCCGTAAAGACAGATTAAAAATATGGACAGTTCGTGGGCTATATTCACGGTGTGTGTGTGTGTGCATATGTACCGTTTCTCTGTTTGGTAATGAAAGTGGTCCGGCAATGAGCAAAAATGGGGACTTTATAGAAATACATACCAATCACAGTGATGATTGATTACCTTACGGTAGAGGTATGATTTACGATATCATTCGTCATCTCGTTGGGTTGAAAGAAAGCACAGTAAATCGAACGTTAGCTTGAAAAGCGAAAACTAAGTAAAACGAAGAATTGACGGCCGAAACACTTAATCGAGGCAATAATAATAATCAAATCACTATATGGATTTTTTTCATTAAACAAATTCATATACCGCTATTTGTGTGAAACCAGAACAGCCTTGTAAAGAAAGCTAAACGTGGAATTTATATCTTTACCTCATCTATTCGTGATACTAGCCAAAAACTGGTTCCTTCTTCAACAAAACAACACCTTCGTCATGACGAACAAGAAATGCGTTGTTTTGGAATTGGAGTAGAGATTAGCTATCGCCCAGCCTGTATGTGCTAGATAAATCCCCTTCAATAGATAATTTTTTTTTCGAACATTATTGCCAGTTTTACGCGGCTTCTACAAAATTCCAAGAAAGCTCTTATAGGAGAAACTGGAAAATTTTCAATAGAGTTTAATCAAGAGCTTGAAAATTTATCAAAATTGTTCAAAGAACATTTTCATCTAGTTTACACAGAAGTTAAGGGTCATTTTAAACAAGAGAATACTAATTGCCTATTAACTCATCTAGATTAGCTCCGATATTTAATCTTTAGGATTTTTTGCGTTTTCTTTTAACCTGTTAAACTTTTTTCTTCATTTTGGACCACTCTTCTTCTAAGGTAGTCTTAATCTGGTATGAGCCTAGAAAGTAATTTTGTGGGTATTTTTTGTATCTGGCATGTGGTAATTATATATGACTAGCAGAACTAACACTTCTAGCAAACAGAACATTTTTAAATGTTTGTTTTTGTTTGGATAGGTCAGACTAAAACACATCGTAAAAATGCCCCGTATTTAGATATCATACCTTGTATATATCAATAACGGGGCTAAAAATTAATCGAACTTAAATATTATGTAAGTTGCTTTGCTTAAAACTTCGTCGAAGTATCAAATCGGATAATGTAGCACTTTTCTGTGGGAACTCATGTGTCCTTGATTATTTCCTTCTATTTATACCATATTCATATTATTTTCACGTTTTTATTCTAATAATATCGCGATAGTATAAATAAGATAGTAGTAATAATACTATACCAATTTCGGTATGATAGCATTTTATTTGTATATATATTCATATCAGTCTTGAGGATGCGCTTTTCTGAATCAAGCAGGCCACCGCTGAGGCCAATGGGAGTGACATGTGTAGAAATAAATTACCCAAATACATTTGCGATCCATATGTATATACAAAGCATAATAACAATCACTCCTATTTCGTGTACATGATCTAAACAGAAGATACATTTACCAAATATAAAAATGAATCCATTATGATCATTATGATAAACAATTAAATAGAGAAACAAACTAAAAAAGAAAAAAAGTTGATTGGTTAGTTACGGGAAGAACCGCAGATAGATACAGAGTTCCAGTGAATGAAATTACACCAAAACTGTCAGCTAGAAGCACGGCACAGAAAAACAATTCGATAGCAGACAAGCTAGGTATAGAATAGCTCCATATGATGAGCGCGAATGATAGCATTGGGCCACATCATTCTGACAGACCCAATTTGTGTCCACGGTCTGTGGCAGCTGTTGTGTAAATAGAGGGGCGGAATTTTTAGCTCAATATTAAAGTCAGCTGTTTATGAGAGGAGTATTCGGTTGCAGCTGTCGCAAACACTGTCGCCTATGACATGTACAAACAAAGCAGAATGTAATTTTTATCCGATAGTTGTGACAATTTTCTTTTAGGAGTCCTTATTCCATTTCACCGTATAAATATATTGATTCTTCGCTAACAAAGCAGACAAAGCACCATGGTAGTACTCCGCTGCTAATATTCAGGCCTCTTATATCGCTGTAGCACGTTTCTTAGGCCTATGATGATTATAGTCTTTCCATTTCATATATCTCGTTCTCTTTTTGGCCCTAGCACAAAGCAACCGTTGACAACAGGTGAATATTTCTAAAGGCTTAGTACCAGTGATCGTATAGTTGTGCTAAATACTTGACATCACCCATATGTTCTGACTCGGTTCAATGTCGCTCACTCTCATCTCAACTTCAAGTTAACCTCTCTAAGATCCTCACCGATCATCCCTAGTCCAGTCCTTCTTTCCTAATTTGCTACCCCTTGCTCACATTTTGGCGCGACATGGTCCCTCGTAGACTTCCATACCGTCTGCAAATGAAAACCACGTGTGGATTGCTAGTTTGCTTTGTTTTGGTGAGACAAAAGCTGGTTTCTAGTGGATCAACCTGTTGAATCCTATAGGGATTTTTGATTGGTGAAAATTTGAAAATGAAATTGGAGTTTGACGTAAATAGCGGGCTATAAAGGATGGGACATTTTTTGTGAAAAAATAACAGAAGCACGAATACAAAAATGGTGTATCAATATGGAGCGCGCCAGTTCAGTCCACGTATAAGGACCTAGCGTGCTTTTACACGGCTGCTCAGTTTCGAGTTGTGCTTCCGTTAACGATTTTGTTTAATGCTATAATTTGTGAGTCCAATGGAATGTTTGAAAGCATTGCTAGAGTTAGCTTAAAAACCCTGACTGATCAACTATTGAAGGAATATTCTATTAATTTGGTAGGTGGTAAAGATAGATACATTTTTGAAAAGTAGGAGATATCTGCCAGTTTTGCTATAATACTCAGTAAATTCAATTGTGCAATTTACACGGACGGATCCAACTGTGAGTACAGCAGTAGCAGTAGCATCGCCACATTGAAGTCCCTTTGTACGCCATAAGTAGATTTTGGAAGGCATGGAGAACCGCAAGCTTGTCCTAAATGATATTCATTCCTCTATGATAATGGCTGACCTATTCAAAGCTGGTGTTGTCAAATTCGGCGAGTTTACATTGAAAAGTGGTGTAACTTCACCAATTTACATTGATCTTCGAGTTGCCATATCTCAACCCGAACTTCTCACGAATATCGCCGACGCGGTAAGTGTCTACTTTTAGTTTGATCGATATTTGAGCTTACAAGTTTATTTCATTATTCATTTGATGTTTGTCAAGTAGTGTCGTAATTTCTGTTGTTGATAGCATGCTTGCCTATAACACTTAGGGGCACATAAGGTGACCTAGGTTAGGAACCGGACGTACACGCACATATTCGTGTTTTGCCGGTTGTCTAAGGCCGCCTGTCCTAGGTGGTGACACGGGACTTATTTGGAAACATTTCAGGTGCAGTCGTTTATTACTTTCTTCATCTAGCTTCCACTGTGTTATCCGGCGTTATCCCCAGCGCCATAATTAGGTGATGGTAGAAATTGGCTGCCGATGATTACATAAAGCAGCAGTCTCCAAATAAATGCTCATATGGTTTCATATGTATATAGCATATTTGTTCTTTGGGAGGTTAAAAAAAGCCTTTTATCAGGTTGGGATTGCAAGGTACTAACGTAGTGAGCTTAAGGTTTTATACGACGTACGTAATCTATTCTTCTGCATTCCTTAAAAAGATAACACGAACCGACAAGGAAATTACTGCCTCATAGTGAAAGACTACACCGTAAAGTAATAGATCCTCTCAGGCTCATTGTTCTGATAGGCCTAATGACTTCCTTGTAGATCGGTACTCAAAGATAATGTGAATGACCCCACAACAGTGCAACAAAGTATTGCCCTTGATAGTCTATAAAAGCACACACCTTCAATAATGCGCAAATGATTCTTTTATCATATAATGCGCGTTATACTCGATATGGTCAAGAAAATCGCTCACCGTACATTTATTATACGAGAATTTAAAATAAATCAACTGGTAAATTTTTACGATCTGTTAAACGGTTTTTAAAAATTTTTACGGTACCGTTACGAAGACAAAGTGCGGCAAAAATATATTTCTGTGGTTTTCTATAGCATGAGGTCCTTGAATAAAAAGTAAAAGTACGGTTGATTTCAATCGACTCTATCCATATAGTGAGTGGTGTCAGCGTGTTTATTTCCAAAGATGTGGCGTCGTTGTTGAAAGACGGTATTGTAGTCAGTATCATCACAATTAAATCGAGATTGTTGATTATGTGATTTGCGTCTTGTCGAAGAGATTCCATAATTATGAGATATGGTTAATACACTTCAATTATATTATTATATTATTACTTCAACAACAATCTCCAACGAACACGTTCAATACGATTTTTTTTGATGATATAATTTCTCAAGCAATATATATACATATATATATGTATAAAAAATATGCTTTTTCATAGTATCATAGAATCAAAATACTTTCTTGTTACCCCATGTTACGGATAGGGAACGTGATCAGATTCACACAACCCAAACTGAGCGTCTTTTGCTATAAACTGAAAAAATTGAGTCGCAAGGAGGGACTAAAAGAGAGGCGTCGTGACTGAGAGTCCGTTTCAGCCATTCCGGACTGCGATCGTCAAATTATGACGATTCCCAGAAGACGGAGCTTGTTGATTAACAAGTTATGGACATATTTACCCATAGGTACTATTATTTACATATTTATTGATATGTTATTGCCATAAGAGATAAATAGAGATCCAGCTGTAAGTCGACCGTTAGACTCAAAATTGTCGACAAAGACCCTAGAATTCTAGGATTGAAGCTTATCACACGAGTGCTACTCATGTCATTTCCTATATTTACAGGTGGGTCGTGAGATACGGCGGGCCGGCGTCGAGTACGATCGATTATGCGGCGTTCCTTATACGGCTCTGCCAATAGCTGCTGTGCTTTCGTCTAGGTCGAACAGATCAATGATTTTTCGGCGGAAGGAAGCCAAAAGTTATGGCACGAAAAAATTAATTGATGGCGAATATCAGCAAGGTATATGGCCGATATTTAGACAAAAAGTGAAATAATGAACTAGTTATGGCTGCGTGTTTTCAGATTTATTCACAATAATTTTTAAAGCAAAGTTAAAAAGTTCAAGATTTTCAATTACATTTAATCACATTTGTTGACTCGTGTTATGCATATACATATGATAGTCATAACTAACTGATAACTTATTTACATTTTCTAGTAGAATCGACATTAGAATTTGCGCACGACAGAAAACAATGGTAATGCCGAGCGTAATAGCGTCAAAAATGTAGAGCATACTCGTGCATATATGTAGAATAGTAAATAAAACACGACTGGACGACAAAACGACACATCAATACCTATTGAATCGTAGCGCAATTCAGCACATTATTAGATAAGATTAAGCATAAGTTAGCTGATCAAAAGATCTATAGGTCTGATCTGCGGCTAAGGACACCGATTTGGTTTGAGGTGTCTACGTGCAAATATTATATTTCTTAAAAAGAAGCATATATATATATTTTTTTTCTCTCCGATAGCCGTAAACATCGTAATTTCTAGCAGGCACACAGCTACCGCATCCTAAAAAGGTTTCTGTGGTTAGCTGCCAGCGGATAGAGTTCGGTCCCTCTGTCTGGCCAGCGCACGTCACCAAGTGCGCAGTAATATATTTCTTATCAACGAGCACCGCAGTGGCACTCATCGTGACGTACTCATTGATTCCTTTTTGCAACTCTCGGTAAATTTTCGATTATCTTATGGCTATATGTTATGGGTATGCGTCTGAACGCTAATTAGGCATTTAATTGTAAAGCGCGTACATCTGTGTACAACAATTATAATTTCAGGAGATAGGATCGTAATTGTAGAGGACGTCGTTACGAGCGGATCATCTATATTAGAAACTGTGAAACTGCTCGAAGATGTTGGCCTTAAGGTGACAATATAGTAGTATATTTAGCGCAAATTTAAAAATAAATTAAAAAAAAAACTAAAAGCGTGTAGATATACATATACAGGGTAGGACAAAAGTTGTTTGTTGTGTTATACATTGTATATCTACATGTATATATTTTTTGCACATTTTAACGTCCCGTACGTAAGCCGTTAAAGAAACGCGTTATCACTTTACGTTATTACTAACAGGTTTTTTTAACGGTTTAAGTACGGGGCGTAAAAATCAAGACATGTTTATCTATATATAATCACCCTAAGTGAGCGTCTTAAAGTAGCCATATGTAGGTTGCCTTACTAATATTTCTTTGTACACTGTTGCATTTCTCAGGCGACTGAAGCGTTTACGGTAATCGATCGCGAACAGGGTGGAAAAGAATTTTTGAAAGAGCACGGCGTTAACCTGCATTCGATTTTCACTTTGTCGAGCATTATTACTCAGTTAGAGACTGAAGGTTGGAAGCGACTCGTGCATTTGAAGCTTACGTTTTACCCATTAGCGATGTATATAAATAAAAGCGTAAATATATATATATATATATATATATATTTCACTTTGTAGCAGTGTTCACGAAATAACATAACTGGTATTTGTTTTTGCTCTTATTTCAAAAGGTAAAATCGCTTCTAATACAGCTAAAAAAGCTCGCGATTTTATCGCGAATGTCCGTCCTGACCTAACAGCCGATGCGAAAACTTTGGTCAAACCACGAATTTCATTCGAGGAGCGGGCAAAGTCTGCTAGACACCCTGTTGCCAAACGCCTATTTGAAATTATTTCCGCGAAGAAGACGAACTTATGTGTAGCTCTTGATGTGACCACTACTGACAAATTGTTGCAGCTTGCGGAACAATTGGGTCCGTACGTTTGTGCTCTTAAAACTCATATAGATCTCATTGACGACTTCGACTATAGACAGGTTTGTTGTGTTTAAAAATGTTTAAACAAGGTTGATGCAATATGAGACTTTTTGCTCATCTTTGTTCTGATGCTAAATGTATATCTTTAAATGGATTTTTATTTGTGTACCATTTATAAGAGCGACATGTTTTGTAACTCTCTATTCTTTTAGGTTATACCCCGCCTCCAAGAGCTAGCTCGCAAGAACAACTTCCTTTTGTTCGAAGATCGAAAGTTTGGTGATATCGGTGAAACTGTACAGAGACAGTATTCTAAGGGTATCTACCGAATCTCTGAATGGGCTGATCTTGTGACCGTGCACGGTATCCCGGGTCCCGGAGTTATTCAGGGTCTTGCTAATTGCGTGAAACCTTACACCGAACGCGCCTGTATTGTGGTAGCCGAAATGAGTTCGAATGGAACGCTTACAACCGAAGCCTACAAGAAGTCCAGTGTCGACATCATTGAGAAGCATAGTGATTTTGCAATTGGGGCAGTGTCCCAAAGCCGGCTCAGCGAGTCTTCTTCATTTGTGCATATGACGCCAGGTGTTAAAATAAACGGCGGCGGAGACACTCTCGGGCAGCAGTACGTGACGCCCCAGATTGCAATCGGCGAAAGGGGTGCAGACGTGATCATTGTAGGACGAGGGATCACTGAAGCCCCGAACCCGGCAGATGTTGCTGTCCTATATGCGACCCAGGCGTGGAAAGCATACGAGGTTCTCAGTGCCTAGGCTTAGAGAGTTTCTTATACACCGCGATTCATCGATTTCAGCAAGCGGCCCATTGGTGTCTAGCTATTATTTTTGTCGCTTCAAAAAGCCAGCGTTACAAATTACGTCGGATTGAACTGTTGAAGTACTATTGAATATAATAGTACTTGAACTGACTCAAGTTTTCAAGCTTTTTTTTAATGAATAATAAAGGAATTTAACATACACAATGAAAAAATCCCATAATTAAACGCCAAATAGTGAAAAGCACTAGATTTGTAACGTTCTCCGCTGTTTCCTGTTATTAAATAAGCGAAGTTATTTCTGTGACACGTAAGCTGAAAATCTTTTATTTTTGCATCCTTTGATGTAAACAATGCTATTAAAATTTAAGAAAAATTCTGCTTTAACTTAATGCTGTACATGTGTCTTGCGTTTAACAAGTTTAAATTTAATAATAAGATTAATAAGAATTACTAATAGTGAGTTACAATTAAGCAATGAACAGTAAGTAAGTGATAGATATAATGGTAATTCAGAGTAAATAATTGCCTATTTTTTATTAACTACGATGGAATGTATTGCACCTAACTATAATGATTAAGCAGAGATGAAGGTTTATCCGTCAACGATCGCGCATTTTGCATGCAGCTGGATGTTCATATATAACCAAATAAATAAGTCAATAAAATAAACAACATATTTTACTACTAAAATTGGTACGAATAACTTTTCAAGCCAATTTTTACTAACCAAAAAAATGTATAAAATATTTTTTGTTAATCGCCTTCCACCTAGATCTAACAAAATAAAGAAAACATCTTAATGACTTCTAATGGCCATTGCTTAGCCACAATTTGTATTGCTTTAACATCATGAATCACGCAATTCTTCATCCGATAAGCGCTCTTTTAGTGGTTGTTTGCATTATTTCTTTCTTATCCAGTTTTGTTTTCCCCTTTACATTGGGCGATTCCCCTTTCAAAACAAACAGTGCTAGCGAACTTAGAACAACAAAGTACAATGACATAATAGCTAAGCGAGCGTAAGTAACATTGTGAATGATATGATCTTTCCTTGGAGATAGCATAAATCACTGCACACAGGAAAAAATCCTTCGTTGACACTTTCATGCCGCGAAACAAAACTGCGTTATTCAGTAGTGCCCGTGTTCACCAATTTTTTGGAGCAGGGGTAACGATTGATAGGTAGTTACGATTAATGGACGCCGGCCAGCAAATCTGGTTTAAGTCAAGAGGACGTAAGTGAGCACTGTGAAAAAAAATACTTGCGGGTGTGTTTCTTTAGGCAGCTTTCGGATGTATGCCAGAAGCTACTCGCAGCTGCGTGCAAGTACCGGCCCCACGATAAACTCTGTAAAGTGAAACCACGGTAAAGGCGAACAAAATGTATTAAATAACATAGCAGTGGAAAATGATCTACGTCCATGAAGAGCCAGTCAAAAACGAGCAACAGTTTTGGACTGTTTAAGGATAGGAGTTTGGTAGGAATACAGTTTTCAAATGTATAATGGTCTTTTGTCATAAGTTCATAATTGTGTCATTTGAATTTCCATATCGAGATCTGGGCAAACGTATTTCCCGGCTGAGATTTCGACGTTATTGCCCGCTACGAA
This sequence comes from Varroa destructor, assembly GCF_002443255.2. Classification (NCBI taxonomy): domain Eukaryota; kingdom Metazoa; phylum Arthropoda; class Arachnida; order Mesostigmata; family Varroidae; genus Varroa; species Varroa destructor. The sequence goes on along the minus strand of NW_019211455.1, from coordinate 47,337,338 downwards.
AGATGACTAGGATCTCTCGTCCACCTAAAACATTGGCTATAACCTACAATACCTGTGATCATTTTAAGTAGATTAGATGAAATCTGAATCAGACTGATATACTGCATAATCCTTGACAATCTGTACAACGGGGTTATTGCTGCATTGCTGTGTTTTAGTTAAATATGCGCCTACGAACCATCGAGAAAACTGCTATGTTTGTGCTCTATCTGCATGAGAAAATTTAACCAGAGCGACTATTTTATATTGGTCACAACGTATCTTATAACTATGAATTCTTCCAGTCAGATTTGAGTAGACGTATCGTCGAGGCCACGACTATGCATCTCCGTATGTCAACCGGTGACAAACACATTCGCTCCTGCAATAAATATGAATTCCCAATATCAATCCATTTTTTTCTAGCTACATACTGTTAGGTTTAAGTTAAATATCCGCCGAATTAACGGAACGGAATATTGAAACTGGGTTCACGCTTTGTTTACTTGCATTGTCTTGAAGTTAGCAAAAGGATGGGCCACTGATTATAATTGGAAATGGTTGATTATTAACGATATAAAGCGATATTGATAGTTGCCTCTTCTATTTTTGTCGCCCTCATGAGTGTTTTTGTTATGCTATTCAACATAGTACAGCCACCGTAGCTTTCAGGAGGTAAATCCGATTATGATTATTTTTTATATATATTAGCAAACAACATTTACCTAATTCGTTTATCCCTAAATGATGTGGACTATTGTTCCCAGACAAAAAGATCCAACTCGACGACATTGCGCGTTAATTTGAAATCAGCATGTTTGATGGCCGACCCATTCGTCAGGGAACATACTTAGCATGGATAGTTATTTAGTATTTTGCTCCTAGGTTCCCTTATTTCTGGTACAGCCTATCATTTCTCTTTCTATGCGTATACAACTATCTATTTTATTAGAACCCAATCCCTGAGTTTTCCTTTTACTACCAACAATTACTCCTAATTTAGCTGAATTCTGATCTTCTGATAATAATCGGCCGTTCCCCATCAGTAGTTTGTTTGCTGCGTTATTCTGCTAATGCACGCACGCAAGGCTGTTTCATCATCCTAGCGATTAAAACAATTGGCCTTAATAAACGCTCTTCGTTTTATACAATCTGCTTACATCGCTTTACGTTGCATACTTATACACGAATGTATTTACCAGTGAATGTTATAAAAAAAAAGCAGACCGCCAAAAATAACAAAACTGACTAGATTTCACTAGAAGGACACCGAACGTAAAAATGTGTCAATCTTGTCCCTCCTAGTAACAAAATTACTATTCTTTGGCTTGGCCAGTTTTTTTTTACCTTTTATGTCTCGCTTCATTTTGATTGTTCTTAAAATCGTTCTTTATACCGACGTGACATATTATGTATTTGATTTTTTTATTTTTTGTATAAACAACACTACCTAGCATGATAAAAGCAGACAACAGAATATGGCCTGGAATCCTAATACAGTCCAACCAATAAGTACTCTTTATATATATATATTTCCCTTTTTAAAATTTTCCTACGTTTCTTTTAGCCAGCTCAATAAACATTACTGGTTCACAGATACAACAAGAACAGGCTAATGCAGCAGGCCGCGCAGTCGACTTGTGGGGGCAAGAGGTATCGTGGCAAGAAACCTCGCACAGACACATCCGTTGTGTTCAATGCAAGGACAAACCAATTTCCACCTAGATGTCCCTTCTGTACAATGTAATAGTTGAAACGGGAGGAGAGTGATAACCGCGTGATATCCGCCAGGATATGATCTGTTCGGCCACTGGGTCCGCCGCAAGATTATCAAAAAGTGGACATTTCTCCAGCGGTTTTGTTTTGTCACGTTTTTTATATATACGCTTTCTTGTCATTGTTTTCTGTATCTGTTGACGTATTTTGACCACATATTCTACTGTTTATATATGAGGTTCTTCTGGATACTTTAAGTACTCCCGTAATATCACCAGCTTCATCAGCTGAATAGATTTTTCGTATTGAGTTATTAATGTCCTTCGTGTGTGTCGTTTTCCTGTGCTAGTCTATGTTCCATTCTTTCAATACAGATATCAGGTATCTAACATCGATGATTTAGGAGAAACAAATTTCATTGCCATAACCGCTGCAAATAATAATAATAAGAAGAAGAAGAAAATTACTCCATCTAACTGTCATTGCTGCAATTGTTTGTTATAACATTAGCAACTTAGTATTCGAATTTTATAAGAAAAAAACAGTAATACTTTTTTTCTGTATTATATAATTATTAAATATTATTATATTATTCATCGGGACCATGAGTTAAGGTGGGTCGCCGAAGAGTCGCGCTGGGAGAATCCGGCGAAGGAAATGACCGGTGATCCTGAAAAGTTGACAATTTTTTCCGCAACGAAAGGCATGACAAACAAAAACATGCAATGGGTCTTATCTTAATTATAGTATCTTAAAACTCGCTCCATGTTTGTATCTATTTAGAATGAAGGCTAGCTAAGCCGAGACCATCGGAACGTCTCAAGGAAGTAGGTCGTTCGTGTTTAAATTAACCAACTACTTCAAGTGAGCTTGGCAGATAACACCGGACCTCTTTATATTGTGGCTCTAGTTGACAGACTATGCTTGAGAAACTACGTTAAAAAGATTTTTTCATTTATCGTATCGTATCCTACTTCAAATCAGTCCTTTAAGTTATATAAGTATTTACTTGTCTTTTCAGACAGCTCAGATATCCTTATCTACATCGAAATAAATGAAAATAATTATTACATTCAAAGATGTCGAACCTACTCTGAACATGGCCAGTGGTGGGTTAGTATCCCTGGACTTTTGTTGCATTGGTCGGTTGAGAAGTTCATCGATTGTCGATGTCGAGAGATGGTTTCCTTCTTTAAGGGCCCGTTGTAGCTGTGAGAAAAGTTGCAACCGTTCGGTATCACCTTTCTTTTCCAGATTCTTGTGAATTCTGACGCCAAACAAAATTGCAATAGCACAGGTCATAATGCATGTAATTTCAAATCTCATTGCTATGCAAGCACGACTCTTTTGAGGGACAGGAAACACGAAAGTTATTAACCCCTTATGTGTTTAATATGAGTACTCACATTGTCTCAACGTCATGCCAGTGTTCTATACCTACTACCTAATGTATATGAAGTACAACAGCTTTTTCATCTTATAGCACTCTTCCATACGCCGGTTGAACTCTAGCTTGCCCTTATAATCCCATTACCTTCTGCATCATTGGTAAGCAACGAGTGATGGTTTAATCAAAAATAAATAATCTCAAAAATTATATAGATAAAACTTTTTTAAAAAGTCTCACCGATCAAGAGTATCTTGACAGATCTCCGAATCACCCTGTCTCAAATGATGGTATTGATGAATGATCGATCGTAACACCAGAAAGATATCCTCATACCGATCTAAATGACTGAGCGCTATTAATCGAAGGTTTCGAACCGTTATATAATTAATTTGTGCGGTGAGCGCCAGGAGTTCCATGGCCAGTTTAGGCTCGTTCATGTTAAGAGCTAATGCCGCAGTGAATGTCAAACCCTTGCGCAGGACCAGGGCTCCGCTTTGCCTCGCTTCACGAATGAGTTTCAATGCAAACTCGTAGCTTTCCTTTGTCGAGATTTGGTAACATGCGCCCAGTACCAGCACAACACAGTCGCGAGGAAAACGCGTTCCGTGGAGCTGCTGCTGTCGCATGTGTTGATAGAGGTCTAGTACGTCATCGTAACGACCCTTCTTGTACAGAAGGTCCATAGCAATCTGGTACGAGCTGAACTGGTCGAAAAAGCCCGCCAATTGTGGGTCTTTCAAGACCTGTATGGCCAGGTCGGGCTTGTCGAGCACGTAAAGTAAACGGATAGCGACCGGACCGAACACGAAGGTACCGAAGCGGAGTGACTTCGTCTGCTCGTTGAACCGCCGCATCATACGAACGCAGAGGTCAATGTCGTCGTCGCTCTCGCATAAACTCACCACGTTTTTAAGGTCCTCGGTGAACACCATGGCGTTACTCCCACTGCTATTTGCGGTACTTACGGCGCCGGAGTCACAGGCAGCGGCGCCAGATGACGAGCCTGCAGTACCTTCCTTTTCTATCTCGGCCGGAATCGGTCGGAAATATTCCCGGATACGTGCCATAAAGCGTTCTTTATCGGGCCCAAACTGCGCTTTGACCCTTTCGCGCTGCTCGACGAACTTGTCCATCCCGAGTGACTGAGCCGTGTACAACGCCCGGGTTTGTTGCACTGGCTGCTGTTGTTGCTGTGTCATTGACGATGATTGTTGTTGCTGGGCATGGTAAGGTGCGCAGTGGTTTGGGGTCAGCCTCGCTGGATGAAGGCATCGAAGCAAGGGGCGCATTCCGAGCGAGGCCATGACTAACTCTATGGACAAGGGAAAATTGGCTAAGCCGAACATGATAGAACTTTATTAGTCTAAGCGATAGCAGGGAAAGAGTTGCTTTTGTACGGTCTTGTGGCGATGCTTGAGTAGGCTCTAGAATTAGCGATGTTATTGTAACCTGTGTTCTTAGACTACGAATCGAAGTGTGATTAGCTCGATTGTAGTCACAAATTGTTGAAAAGGTCGCACTGGGGGAAGCAAGACAACGCTAGAATGACCGCTAGAAATAACCCGCGGAAAGTGCCCGCTAAATGAAAGAAAATCAATGCACCTATTGCGGACACAACATAGAATTTGAGCAAGTTGGCCGATAGTTCTAATCTTACATTAAAAATTTTTGATTGTTGGGTCCATTTGACAGGGACGAATGTACAAGTAAATGAAAACCTCGTGAAAGTAGATTTATTTGGCGATTGATGCGTTGATTCAACGGGTGTACCTTTGTGCTGTGTTTGTATTCCGTACTCGAACTTGATTTGATTAGCTACAACGAATGGCTATTTTCGACAGTAATGGTTTTGATGACGCGGTGAAGCGGATTTGCACTGCTGAAATTAACACAGATTGCACATAAAGTTAGCCTTACAGTGCACTAAGTCTGTGTACACGAGAGGTATCACTTGCTTTTTAATTATTGTATCAACATTTTTGGTATTCATTGCGAGGCAGTTTTATTAGTGCATGGGTTCTGTTACCTAAAAGTTAAAAAAAAATACTATCGTTTGCTCTTGAAACACAAAATATATGAACTCTATTTTCATACGCATTCTCTGCTATTGATAAATTGCATACGTTGTCCTAAGTCGTATGATTATAAATGATCAGTTATCCTTTGCGATTAACAACAAATCATAGTTGACACAATTACTTCTTAAATCAGATTACTATATGACCCGTGCATGTGAGTCCACAATTAGCGATGATGTGTTCAGGCCTGATTTTTTGACTAATTAGAAGAAAAAAGAGGTTGGCCATAACTACATGGGGCATATCATCAAAGAACAAGAACCTGTCCATGAGCTTCCACCATGCGGGTATTTAATGCTTTTGATACGATCACGCAACATCTTTGCGTTATCTGACTGAATTTTATTATACGAATTTGTGCACAATTCACCTGCTTAGTCAAGTGAAACTCTACTACCCGAAGCTAGAAGCCCTACGATGATTTGATGCTTGGCCGACACCGTTTTAATTGGTACTATTGGTTTAATACCTGTTTAGAAAACCAATTCCATTTTATTCGATACCAGTTAATCAACACGCGTTCAGCATATCAATAGTACTAATAGTAGAATTCACAACTAACATCCACACATTCTCCAAAGTGATTGATAAAATATAAAATTATTTTAAATAAATATAAACATATTTAACATACATTTTTCTATTAATAAAACAACAATAACTGGCAACACACACACATTCATTTTTTAGTTCGAAATAAACAGCGTGCTCCAAACAAACTCTCTAATTCAGTTTATGTTTAGCATCCTGACATTTTCACATGGGCTGGATACCAGTTGCTTTGCGCCTAAGTCGCGCACTGTAGTCTCTCATACTAATACTGTGTATGCAGATACATGTACTCATAATACAAACAATCACCATATTATTTAGTATTTAGCCACAGACCTTGCGACATAAAGCCATGTACTCATGCTCATAAAGGCCGGGCTTATCCCAGCACCAACAGCAGTAATGTGACCATGATCATCGAGAGCATCAGCAAGCAGTCACCGTCCGCGGTCACGACAAATTTAAGGGGCAAAGCTTTTTTCATAGACGTGGCTGCTCCGCTCGTTATTCCGAAAGGATTCCTATTGCTGTCCCTCTTGCTCGGTAAAAATCGCCAGATCGATTCTGCCCTCAGGGCTCAGTGACGTGCCCAGCTGGTGGGCATGGCCACGGAGCTGAAACAGGGACGGCGCAACCTTTAGTGCAACGAATGTTCCACAGAAACGGCAACGACCCCTAATCTGTACAAAGCAAATTATTGCGTTTAAATAGGCGATTATCTATGGTTCGCAGCTCCGAGTTCACGGTTGCGAGTGCATTGTTTTCATTAAGACCCGTATAGCGACTAAAAACAACAACAACAGTTCTCTTCGCGGCTAATCTACCATTTATCCCACTCGTCTGCCGCATGTAATAGATGTCGGAACCCTCATGCGGGCAAAGGATACACAAGTTTCCTTGTAAGAGCACATAATTCCCAAACTAATTTTTCTTTCTTTTCTATCCATCTCACAAGGGTGCCTTCTCTCGTAGAACAAAATCCTACAAACAAATTCTTTTACGGTTAATGCAGTACAACGGAATTATCGTCGTCTACTAGTAACGGTAATTTGATTTGCTGACTGTAGCAATTAGCTATTGTTTCTACTTGCCGCATATTCATATAATGTCAGTCTATAGATGCGTATAACTTCTGTGCCAGTTGCGGACTACCCTAAAAGCTTTTATCATCTATTTTCAATGACGTTTATGATATATCTTCAAAACGAAAGTAGCCGTTCTTTTTCTGTTATCTATTACGCTTTGGTGACTTATAAAGATATTTATTCAAATGAAATCCTATTACGTTACAAGGCAACAACACAGCACATCAAAGGAACACTTATAACTGCCATGTTCGCCTTGTGCAATGTTAAACACCCTGTCACATTCGCTGTATCACAAGAAAAACGATTTCTTTTCGCTAATCGACGCTCGTCTATTTCTTTTATAAACATTGCTTCGAACCCAGCACGTTGCTCCACGCCACCGTGATAGGCCTGCCCTACTCATGCTAGATGAATTTCAATGACCCTAATAGGTACCGTTTTAACGGAGCCATACGTTTTCCACGCACGTTCAAGTCTTTAGTGAATACAGTATCGACTCGGTTGCTTCCACTGTTTATAAAAGCACGAAAAAAAAGCGCCTCGTTAAGATTGAACCTGGCGTGCCGTGCACATTTCTGATCTATCCGAGTCACGTTTATAGTCGTTTGTGAGTCGCTACCGTTCTCCGCAAGCCTGTGGCTGGTACGGACTCACGTGACACATCTACCTACGAACGTGCATCGTTCAACTGGTTCGGGCATGAGAACCACATCTGACGACACCAGTAACACGATAAGCCAAACACATAGGCAGCACCGAGTCGGACAAATAGCCAAGGCAAAAAAATTCCTCGATTACGGGAGAGTGTAGTCCACAACATCCAGTCCGAATTAAGCTAAACGATGTCATAAAAACATATTATGACCGTGATATTGAGGAAGACTTGGACATTTTATGTGCACTTACATACCACTCAATACAGCATGAGTTCTCAATAAATGACGCCATTGTCGCCTTTTATTGTTAGATCCTCTAGAGTTTTTCCTCCGATACTGCCGTTAAGCATTGTTTTAGGTAGAGAACATTGCTTTCCATAGGCCTTGCTAGTGCCGCGTGGACGCTATAGGAATTGAATCGGACAAAATATTTCAACACATGTCAATGCCACCCAGAAGTTGGATTTCGTCCGAAATAAAATCACTACTGCTCTGATTCTTGCTGCTGCCAATTGTGCTATATAATTAATTTTATAATCGCTACGTTCCGCTCCAGGATAATAACAATGCCTCTATAAAAATATATACACTGGCCACGAAAATGAGAGCTGTCGAAGACTTTGTCCAGCGAACGAACAAGGCTACATCCATCTCCAATGTTCTGTCGACGGAAGCACCACTCACCTTACGCGAACTCGAGATGTGAGACTACACACGGCGAGCAAAATGCAAGCGATTATTATGTAAACATACATACGCACAAACAAACACCCATCCACCACTGAGGAACCAAACGCGGAATGCCTCTGGCGAAATATTTACGGGATGACACAATACAGGCTCAAGAAGTAGCGGAGATACTTCAACAGGATATCACAACTTTGTTTGTCGGAGCGCCGGAAAGTCCAGTTCGTCCGCAACAATGCCGTTATTGTCATTGACACTCTGGAAATATTTCCGTTTTTCTGTTAAACGACGGGAGTCTGCGTTTGCTGGTCATTCGGATCCATTAGTGAGCTGTATGGCCGCTTCGATCAGCTGCTCTTGGATACCGATAAAACAAACAGACAACAGTGGCAGCGATCAACAATAGTGGACAGCCAGTGTGAGGTACGAGCCTGCACGAGCACCGGGTGGTCTCTAAGGACAACACACAATAAGACTGTTTCTTCATTGACTAGGATAGCTTGCATTGTACTAATTATGCAATATTAGTAGTAAAAAAGTTATTGGATACGCTTTCGATTGCTGTTTTCCCGATGGGTTAAAAAAGATTTCGCTGATTTTAGGGCGATAAAATTTCTAGAAGATAAATGATCATTTGCATCGCGAGTTTCGAGAAAGAAATCAGCAACGACATCTATGTGATAGGATAGAATACGGTGGAGGCAAAGTGCTAACGGTGCTAAAAGTTCTAAACGAGACGGCAAATCACTCCAGATACAAAATTATTGCTGTTTCGTTCAGTTGTAGAGCGGTTCTGAAAGACAGAAAGTATTGCTTGCGTGCTAATGGCACCTGCAGAACTTAATAGAAAATGCATCGAGAGTAACCGCGACACTCTATGAGGTTAGGAAAAAAGCGAATTGAACAGAGCCCGCGTATTTTGAACAATTTTTCGGCTTGGTGCGTCTAGCGACGGAAGTATAGCATACATTGAGTATTGTCAAGACATAAGTGGGAATCCGAAGCGTAGCCGTTGGAGCTGGTGATTGCAAAGAGTTCTGGCTACCGTCATTTTCTGCTGGATTTCATCTATTTTGTAGGATTACGTCAGACAAAAGTAATGTTCTGGCTGCGAAGAAGAAAAAGGTGAAAATTGTATATTCTATACGTTTAGCGTATTGACTCATACCTAAACGAATATTTAGTAAATAAATGTGTTTACATATTCTTTTATATTTATATCATTGGCTTGATGGGAAGACGTTTGATTAATAACTTTTACTTTTTAATGTCAATTATGGTTAACGGTCCATGATTTTCAATAGATATATTCTTGTCGAAAAATGGAAAAGAAAGAATCTTACTGCTACACTTGAATTACTGAATTAGGAATTATCTCTATTTTTAACCACTCAGCGTCGAGTATATATTTGTCTGTGAAGTTGTTGGTGGAACCACTTATTATGAAAGCGATTTAGATATTTCTCAGCTTGCTGTTAGTCGTTGTTAGAAGTGAGAGCAAAACGGAAGACTGTTACCAGTGAACTTGGAGGTTCATGGCTACTTCAAAAGCGACTCGAAGAGGACATTCGAAGTGAAGTATATTGAGTAAGAAATGGAAAACTTTGTATTGTATTGTACTAACTTCGTTCGGCACGTCACAATGGCGTTTGTCAGAGAGTATATAATTAACTTATATACTGAATATAAAAGTCAGTTTTATCTACCTATCTATCGCAAAATCCGTAGTCGTTCGAAGTGTTCGTACCCTTTCGTTCAGACGTGTTTAAAACAGCGGCAGTGCCTTAGCAGGAAGATGGGTCGTTTAAGTGCAAATAGTCGTTGGGAACTAAAAAAAGACCTGGACTGGAAAAGTCGAGGGACGACTAAGATATGTATTATTTTATCGTTTGTATTTGATAAAAATATCAGAGTGGAAAGAGCATGATTGTGAAATTACAGCCAGGATCTCGCAACAACTGACGAAAGTTCCGTAGAAATTGTTTTGTTTCTCCCAAACGTATCTGATTCTTCATGATATTCAAAAAGCTAATATGAGGTCCCTAAAATTGACCCCGACATCTGTATGGGGTAGTGAAATTGTTAAAAAAACATTTCATACTCTAACGAACGGCGATTTTATAATAAATAGAGTTTATATCAATTTTCAATCTGAAAAAAAACAGCCAACGAGATGGACTAAACCAACCCACTTGAATTGTTAAGCTCTGCCAACCAAAGGTTAAACTTCTACCTCAAAAGTGTATTTTTGAATGATAGTGCCCTCGATGAAGTTGATATTTTTTGTTTTCAGTAGCACGATTCCCTTATTGGCATTCATTCAACCATCATCGTAACTTATTTTTTCATTTCGTGCACTGCACCCAACTAGTAGCTCAGGTAGCATAGATTAGGTAACATTTACACGTTTAAACAGTTGTATGTGTACGACATTTATTACAAAGGGCTTCATGGCAAGGCTATCATCAACGGTAAGTCGTCAAGCTTGAACGTAACAACAGAATTAAACGTATTTTGAACTTATTATTTCAGTTAGGCATGTCAAAATTATGCAGTCATTATGAATAAATAATATTATTAATGTGAGAATAAAATCGTGTTCCTCAACGTTTTTGATCACTGTTTCTTGTTTCGTGGGGATTCTCTTCTTAAGGAAAGCTGATTGAGCGCATCACCTGTCTCCAGTTTTGTTTTACTGTTATATTTTGGACGCTCATTTGTCCTATTTCTAACCGAAAGCAAATCATCTTAATGCAATCAGCTTTGAACGATTTTCAGAGGATCGTTTATCTATAGTGTAGCTCAACTCTATAGTGTAGATGTGGCCTTCTAAGTCTTAGAAGGTTTTCAAGCATGCTTGTACGACTTCATAACGCGTCAAGGCGTCAGCAGCGAGAATTCAAACTATTCACTGAATGGATTACATTTCCGTTTCAATTTCTAAGGAACCTTTGGATCGGTTCATCAATCAATGAACAGACAAAAGTATTTATTCACGCCACGGGGAAGAAGGTCCCCAAAGTCAATTTTTTTTTCTATAAAAAGCCTACCTGATACTAAGCCAGGTAGGTTCTGTGCTACACTTATCCCTCTTGAATGATTTCAGCAAATTATACGGTCGAAATATATATTGTCGTAATTTAAATCCAGGCTAAGATCCAAATCTAAATGGAGGACGCTGACATTTCACGCAGTGCGTTAGTTACAGCTAATCCAATCAGGTGACTTTTGACAGGAGCATAATGTAAATTTAAAAAAAATTGTGATCTGTGTTATGGCAATCCTGCTATAAGTATATATTCTTATTGCTACTTATAATAATTATTACGAATATAAAGTTCCGCCCAAGCGAGGACTGGGGGGCGAGCAGGTGGTGGGTAAGTCCTGTTATTGTCGTTTTGAAAAAGCCCAGTTCCAACGCAGGCGACAAGGTCATGCACGTAATCGAAATAGACAACGTTAGTCTTAGGCTGTGTTGACTCCGGAAAAGGTTGGAGGGTATAAAGAAACGTCTTGTCTTTTCTTTGTATGCTTTACATAGGTACATATATACATATGATAATGTGGTTAAGCTTAGCCTACGATAGCTGTTTGTCTTCAACGTTGTTTTCTTATTTGTTCGTTATTTGTCTTCCACGCTTTTCCCCGACATTACAAAAAAATAATCGATTTCATATAGGCGTGGTACTCATCGATGTTTCAAACAGACCCTATAGTTCGGGTCACACATTCTGCAATAATCACCTTCAACGTCTATAATATTGTGATCTCGAGAGCAAAATCTTCACAGAAATCGAAGACACGAACAAACGCATCTCTTCGCCCCGTTTTACAACCACTGGAAAGAGCTTACTACATTTACAAAATGAACTCAGTGAGCCACACTTAATGACCTCGTAGTTGAACCGTATGGATTAGCTAAGCAAAATAAAAGTTATTCCTGTTACGAGAAGTCCAAAACGTAAGTTATAGACGTATCGTTGATATGCAGTCGGTCTCTGAATAGCAGTGTTATTAATATGATTTTGTGACAGGCGTAAGAAAATTGGCAGGTGGTTTGTTTTTAAAGGTCCCGTTGGATTTCAGGAAGCGTCAAAATAGAACTACATTGTTCAAGATTAGAGTTCTTGGAACTCATAATCTGTGCATGAATCGCATGAATTCATGATGGTGATGATGATGATAATAATAATAATGCTTCTATAGTTCGAGAGATGTCTAAGAGCCTATACCGTATATCCTTCGTAGATTAATAACGATAAATTGCCTGATATTATTAAGTTATTCATTTATTAAATAAAAATATCCATAACTATGTATGGTTTATAGCTCAGATGCTAGTTTGAATTGGGGAAACCATAGAAACTCGCTAAACTAATCAGAAAATAGCGGTGTATATATTAAATAAAAAAAGAAAAGTTTCAAATACACCTGTGTACCGGGTGGAAGCGATTAAGTAATACAAACTTGAACGCGTGGTGCGTCGGCGCTCGATCGTACGTTAGCTTAATGCAATTAACGCTAGATAAGAATTTTCTCTCTTTGGAACCAAACCACACAAATAAATATAATAACAATCAGAGGCTTTTTTTTAATACTAGCGAAAATCAGCTAATTGTTTAGTTTATTCATGCTAGATTCGTTAAACTGATGAATATGTTAGTTATTTGACTTCGATGTTTTACCGTATTACGATTGAGTACCCAGTTACTGAATAGAAACAGACAAGCTTTTATATACCAGAACAGCAGGAACATGACGGAAAACACTGAATAACTATATAACTAATTGAAAAAGATACGGAGACACAGTTCTAGCAATTTCGGCTTCTCAATATGTGCTTCTTGGCTTATTATTTAAAGCGTCGAAATGTACCATTATTAGAATTGCTTAGGAAAATCTCAGGTAGAAGATTCATGTTGTACGATCAGACTGCGGCCTTTTGAAGTGTCACTGATTCTGTTTTCACTGGAAGTTTGGTGTGCAACGTACCTATAAACCGTGGATGCAAAGATCAATCGCTCGGATGATTTCCAACTTTTTCACGATTTAGAAAATGTCGCTGTTATCGGTGAATTGAAATTTCCAATCAGGGTCACATTTAAGGTATTGTGTCTAATGAAGTATGAGGCGCATTCGTTGGCAAAGAAGTTTATTGTAAAAATATTTCAAAAACTGAGCTGGAACTATATTCGACTATTGCATTAGAGAAGGGCCATACGTCTCCCAGTATGTAAAATGACCCACCTGCTTATTCTGGTGCTACTTGTTTTAATACTAGCTTGATTACTCAGCTGTTTGTTAATTGTACGTTTAAATTTTACCTAATTGCAGAGCTATCTTATTTTGCACCTTGAACAGTGGAAACCTGAGAACTATCTACCGCCCTGTACGTTTGTTACAGTATATGGGGCACACTTGCGCGGACATGAGCAAACTAATGTGATGTAATATATGATTGTACTTATAAGCTTTTACACCTTATTGCACTAGACTTGAAACAAGTCTAGTGCAATAAGGTGTAAAAGCTTATAAGTCATGTTCCCGGCGAACTAATTAACGTGTAAAATACCTTTTTATCTAGATCTCGCCCTTTACTTGGATGGCAGTACGCTTATATGTTACTCATATTAACTGTTCATCAGATATCTTGGGCAGATGAAAAAAAGTGCTCTAACACTACGTTTACCTTTGGTCGACTCTAGGCCTAAAGATACCTGTAGCTTTCGGCTCTGCAGTTTTGCCAGTTTAAACCATATAACATCTAGTGTTAACTTACGACACAATGTAGAGTGAACGAATAATCGCGAGGCAATATCGCGGAGATAATCTCGAGCCTATAATCGAGATGATTTCTATAACTGTCAAAAAAAACGGAAACAATCCAAAATATGGAAGCCACATTCTCTCTGTTTTCTTTTTATTATGTTTTTACTGGTCGGACACATTCAAGTAAGAACGGGTCGACTTCGATTTAGAGCCCTACATTGACTCCATGGCTATTTGGCAGGTCAGCATCCCTAAGAGTTTTTAGCAGCTTGACTCCCTTACCTTACGATCAATATGTCCCTGTCTAGCTCGATTGATACCACTGGTTGATATTGATATGAAGGTGGCTAATATGAAAGGCGAGTTTCGCCATAATATACTGCCAGGTGATCAAGAGCCGGTAAAGCTTCGAGCATGCAGCCCGATTGCGCATGCCCACAAGGTTTGTACTGATTGTGATATTATATTTTTTGAAAAATTAATGATAATAGTAAAGCTCGCCATTCAGTATCCAGATGGCTTCACCCCACTAAGTAATTCGGGCTGCCTTTTTTCTCTCAGTAATATAAGTTTCCACGCCTATGCTTAAAGCCACACGTTTTCCTTGCTAGCCTGGTTATTTATGATTTATTACTCTGTCTCATAATACAGTATCTCGTGTTAACTATTATTATATTTGGATTTGTCGATATTATTATTGTATATAGAAGGAATCAAGGCTCCCTACTTCTTCTTCTTGGGAAGTTTTGACCTGTGAGTTGACGCAAGCCAAGGGCTCAAACTCTATAGGCACCCCCCGAACCGCTGTAAGCTGTACGCCAACAATCACTCATTCACAACAGAGCTTACGCAAATTCAAGTGCTATGGTCAACTCTGTGCTCTGGTTTGACTGGTTCCGTTAAGGCGCTGTCAAAGACTGAAGTAGCAAAAGGACGATCAAGCCCTACGAACGGTTCCGGTGTATTGTGCCAACATTATGACCAATGATCAAGAAAGCGGTACTAAATAATTGAGAAATGTAAAACCCCTTCTTTCGATATCTTTTGTACAGTGTGTAATAAAGCTTAATATAATATTTATATTACGTCGAATAGAAGCTGCCGTAAAATTTGGCGATATGAGATAACTATCCAACAAACGGCAATAAGTACAATTGTATTTCAAATGAACATTATCAATTAACGTCGTGATAAATTCATGATAAGGATTACTGCTTCGCAGGACACAACCTGCCGAGGTAATCAAATAAGGAACAAAGAAATAGTTATGATGTATTTATTTCAAAATGGATCATACCACTGAATGGCGACAGTTAAAAAGACAAAAAAAAAATATTTCGATCATATGCCTAGACAGGATAATCCTTTGTAAACCAATGTGAAAATATGCTATATAACTCAGAGTCAATAGTGTGAAATTCCATTGCTAATTTGTGATCATTCCATCCATAAATCGGCATCATCGGCTCGAAGCAGTATTTTACTGTTGACTGTACTTAGTAAGGCCCACACCCAGGTTCATACGCCTGTCCGAGGATTCTCGTCGATTGTTTGTAATGAAACTACATATTATTGTAATTACAGAACGCAACAGAAAAAAAAAAATTAGCAAAGGAAACACGCAAACCCCCCAAAACACTTTATCCATTATACAGGATAGGCGATAATCATGGAGATTAGAATAGGTAAGCTTCTTTTTACTGGAAAAGCAGGTAGCTTTCCAGACAATCATGCTACTCCGCCCACTTTTTTGACAGCTTTATAAGCACGACATCTTCCTAGTTATATACGTAAGTCGTTTTGCACGCTAGCAGAAGATTTAGCCACGAAATTCAAACAATCGCTTCTTAAATTACGACGAAGGAGACAACCGCTCGGAATATATACGAAAGTAACAGTTTGTGTGGGAGCATAGTGTACCAATAGACCACTAGACCAGATAGACCAATGGCCTATCTAAGTGCTTCATGGCTTCTGGTTCTAGAGCGTGTGGACTTTATTACTACTAAAACAGCGAGATGCATACGTCCACCCTCATAGCCGCGTACTTTTCACGTGTGTCCTTCATGTGTACCTCGTTAGCACACGTATTGCTGAAACCCTCTCCCTTGTATTAATGAAATGGAAATTAAGTCAAGTGAAAATTTGTTTAGTCGGTTTCTGTGTCTGTCAGGTAACTACGCATTCTTACGAAGCGGTAGCAGAAACAGTAATTCTACCGAGAACTTCGTTTCGCGCTTTTCACCTAAGCGGAGTGAATAGCCGCATCAGAATTACAAAGTGAGCGAGAATCAAAGTGCGAGATTATGTTTGAATGCGAGGGCATACTGTAGTGCCTCTTTTGTTGGTTTGATATCACGGCACCACCTGGTGATGGAAACGATGGGTTCACAAAACGTGCCGAAATTCCCAAGAAAAGCACCCGTGGTAAGCAAATGCGTTGCTGTAAAAGTTTTTTTCAAAAGTAAGAAAAATGTGCGTTGCTTTATGTAAAGGTAAAAAGTACAAGCGTCATTCTTAATGATGACTGGGGATCAGCCGGGGAGTGAATATGGCGTGTGTATATCGTAAGGCCAACGATGAAGCGACATATATATAAGGCCTCCATTAAAACCCCACAAGCCTACTTCCAAACGTGGAGATGTTAGAGAGAACAAAGAAAAGCTAAGCACAGCTTTAAATACTAAGTAGTTTACTTGCAAGGTTAGGTATACCTTTTTCTACCATCTTATTAATACTCACAGCACTTTTACTCAATGCGAAACACTGCCACATACCTGATTACTGTTGTCTTTGTAGTGAGCAACTAATGTATTGCATATTTTTTTCGTTTTTTGATTTAGTCAGACTTGTCGTGTACTATACCTGACTTTATATTTTTGTAGCAGTATACGATTATGGTGAAATGCACGCTTCGGTAGCTATCGTAAATCCACCTCGTAGCAGACGCAGCTATTCCGATTCGATGTCCTATTTATCCTATACATGTCCTATTTTCATGTCATGGAACATATACTTTCATAGATCCCGTTTCAAAGTGTTGTACCGCTCGAGAATTTAGCAACGATTCTTATGCAATACTATTCAAGCGCTCAGTGTATTGTCGAAGCTAACACTTTCTGCGATCCTGCGGTAATAGTATTTGCTGTTTCACCGAGTTGTCGGTCTACCGTGAATGAATTGGGACATTTTTCGATGTATCCCTCGTGTTGACGTTGTTAGCGACGTTGACTCTGCTAGCTATTGGTCTAGAAACGAACATGAGACTAAATACAACTGCGTCTATAATGTTTATGCGAATCTAACGACAGCGTTCGGCTCAGATACATTCTATTTATAAGCAAGCTGCCGCTGTTCCGATTCCGACGCGCGGTTATTTATCTGTCACCAACGAACATGTCACTGTCACATCGGACTGGAGCTATATTGACGCCGAATCCCAGGAACAAATAGGGTTCACGGTTTCGCATCGTGCCGAACTTAGCAAAGACGGTCGAGACGAGCTGGGCCAATTTAAATGTGTCCAATCTTCCACCGATATTCATTCGTCGATAATGTGAGTGTTCACTAATAGTGTCAATTAATTCCGAGCTAAGTTAAATGTGAGTCAGGAAGTTATCGCTTGAACGACAGTGAATGTATCACTAGTTGCTTAAACCGCATGAGGTCTTTTTGTCTTTGTTTTCGAATAATGTTATATAGTGTAATACTTATAAAATCGGATGTTTAACGAAACTCTGTTTATCAGTAGCTTTACGAGAGTTTACATCTTATTCGTACTGTAGTCTCATGAATAAAGCAAAATCTGTTATAAAATTGTTAAAAAGCTGTAAAATTGTATGGGTGATTGATTGAATTTCGTTCGACCAGTTCGATAACCACCTCGGAAGGAAAGCTTGGCCGCAAAGCAGTGCACAGAAAATGTTTAAGACGCGGCAAAGAGGTCGATCTATTGACGATTTGTGCTCTTGATGCTGAGATGTGGACTTACGATCCGCAAAAGTATGGCTACCATGGAAGGATACTTTCCAAAGGTTAGTCTCACATTCGTATAATCGCACAGTTGGTACATGTTTGCCCCCACTAAACCTAGGTATACTTAGTGAGGTGGGACCTAGAAACGGACACGCAACTCATTTTCAGGTTGCTGAAGGCATCGTCAGCCATTTGAGTCAATGCTTAACTAAGCCCGCAGCACCGACGGTGCATTGCGAAGCATATATGTAGTTTAACATTATCGTCTGTGACTTGGAGTAAAAAAGGTTGCCAATAAAATGCTAAATAGCGAGACTGCTCCGACAGTGCCGATACATTGTAATGGTATATTCGATGACTATACTGAGATTAGAATGCATAACTTGCTAGGTTTATAATATAACTGATAGAAATAGATATAGCGGGTTGCGCTATAATACGGATTAACTATTGTCACACATTTTTTTAAGATATCGTAAATAACGTTTGCATTGGCCGATTTCCTCTGTTCCTGCAAAAGATCGAAATAGGCACATCATAGGGGTTCATATTTCCTTTTGATGACGACAACAGAAATCGCGCCTATTTTTCTTAGTAGTACCAACACAAGCTTCAGATTGATTAAAAATTGGACCGTTTGTATGGGTTTAATTATACGACTTTGACTGGGGTCGGCAAACGCCAGGGGACAGCTTACTTTATAAATTGCTCGTGGTTGCTTCGATATCGATTGTTATTTATTCGTTTATTATAGGGTTGATTTAGTCTTTAGCTGCCACATTTTTGAGAGTTTCTAATAGGTAGAAATTTGTGATTACGAGATTTAGCCTTGTAACATGAGGTAGATACGAATGTATTCTAATTTTACAGTTGAATCAAATATATTACATTTTTCAGCTGTTTATATCAAATAACTTGTTTACTTTGTGTAATTAATGTGATATACCGGAAATGTAGGAAACTTTGCGTCATGCGAATGGTCTCGCCAAGAAGATAAGCTTTTGTTCGTGGCAGAAAGAACAAAGGCCTCGAGAAGGCATAGGGTTGAGCCTACAGTGATGTTACCAACCAGGACGGATGGCCCCTCGGAATCTAACTCCAGTGATCATTCAAAGTCAGACTCGGGTCACCCTTCGTATTTTCATAGCTTTGAGTGCCAGCAGAAATCAAGTGGGCCTTCGGAGATGAATTCTCACCCGGAATCGGACGCCGCTGCGGGGAACGGGAACGTTCCCGAGCCGATGTCGGAGACATCCGCAAAGAAAGAACACAAATTTGGGTCGTCCAGCAAAACGGGCAACTACAATCCAGGCAAGTAGATTACGAAGTGTAGAGTTGATCTACAAAACCACGAAAATAGCGAAACAGGACATTTTACTGGTTTGTGTAAATAAAGGAAAAAAAAACTGATTTTTTTTATTGCTGTAGGGAATGTTTGTAAATCCGCTTGTTGCAAAAAGAATTTTGTACCGTTTCCTGTTAGAAGTAGTTTTTAAGTACTCTTGACCTTCTTAACAGTATCGCAAAATATCGTAAGGCAAAGCGAAGGAAGTAGGGTTTTTCTGTTAAATGGTCTGCGTTTTTCACCACATACATTTACTGCAGGGACTAAAAAAAACGAAGTTCCCCATTCGAACGTGATGCAGTTTAGATTCATAGAGAGGAGAGTACTAATTAATTCAATGCTCTCTTTTTACGTCAGACAAAAACACACGGTTTTTTTTCCGATTTTATAATTGTCAGAATGGACTTCAGTCTTACTGCACAGAAACATACCACAAAGATTAACTACATGTAGTTCATCATAATGTCGTAATTTGAAGGATTAGACATGCCAATGTGATGCCGATTCAGTTGTTGTTATTATCGGCTTCTTTGAAACCGATACATCATTCATTTGGCTCCGTCTAGCTATTATATTCTGTTACAGCCTCAAAAAACATTAGTAATACATATTTCATCATTGAAAAAAAAAGGTCAGCATCATAAATCACCAAGGGAATTGCTCTAAACTTCGTTTATAACGACTTCAGCCTCGCGCGTCACGTAATGGAATCCACTGCAATAAGTGCCAATCTAGCTTCGATGGCAGCCTTCTTCAACAAGAGTCGTCTAGTGTTTTCCAACTTCGTTATGTGTATATTTCACAAACTTCCACACTGGTCCCTTGCAGTCAATAGAATGGGATGATAAGTCCCCAGTCCAAGATGAGACGTGATGTTGTCCTAACATACTATTTCAGCACACTGCGGATATTGCTTTCACCATAAACAGATCGAGCTTTAAATAGGGGGTTACCCAATATGGCTGGCTATGTATTTTGTTTGTTGAAGAATTCGACTGAGTGTATTGGTACAGGCAGTTACTCAGTAGCAGTCGACATAGTTTATATTTTTGAGTATTGATGAAGTGGACCACGTCGTTAAGGCAGCCATTGGAGGATGAAACAGATAACCGCCGATCATCATCCAGGACATCCGGCTCCTTGACGGAAGATTGAACATACGCTTGCTTCGACAGTGTCACAGTCGGCTGTACGTAAATGAACATACCTTGCCAAATTCGCCATTAATACCGAATCGATATTTGGGTGTCCAAGTGGGCAGATTTTGCACGGCACAGCTGCTTCAACAACTTTTTCATATCGTAGACGCCTTGTTTAAACAAAAGTTTTCAATCGGAAATCCCCTGTCTCTGTGCAATCATTTAGAATAAGATATAGCTAAGAAAAAAATCAGAGCCACATTTCTCTGATCCACGATCTAGCACCTCCCTTCAGATACTATTAATGGCACGCTCGTCCTGATACTGAATAATTTTAATAATGATTATACATAATATATAATAGTACGTGCTACTTATTTGATGACAGAATCAAAACTTAGCTTTGGGGCTAGTTATGACAACGAAACCGTGTGCCCGATCATCGCCGTATTGAAGGTGCCGAAAATATTCTTTCCTCCATTTGAGAACGATGCGAACTTTGACCTTCTCGCGCCACCGGAAGCAAGCAAAGGCTACGAGGAAGCTATGGAGGGGGACGCGGACGACGACGAAAGCGATGTTAACGAAGTGGACATTGATGAAGACGCCGAAGACCGCGTTGCTATTCTTGAGGCATCGCGACACAAAAGAGAAAAATTACAACTCATTTTGATCCACATGGCCAACGTCAGCTTGGGGCAGGCTGTATTCACACCGGACGGGAAAGGTACGGAGCTCATTTGAAATCAAATAAATGTCAATGTCTTTTCTCGTGCAAATATACGAAGGCAATGAGGGTTAATTGGAAACGCATATTATTGGCTGTTTAATGTACAGGGTCAGGGCGAAAGTGGACCCAAGACGAAGCTGTAGATCGAAAATTAGGAATAAGCTAGATTTGCAATAGAGAAAAAATAAACTTAAGATCAAGCAGCATCTAATTTAACTCAGAAGTAATCACCTAACTAGTTAGTTCTTCTAAGTGAAAATCGACTACCCCACCATAGTTTCACTTTTGTCCCACCGTGTATATTTAGATTGTTAGGTTTGTTATTTGCTGCTGCTCATTGGAAGACGTCCATGGAATGGTTACGTTGAACTCGGGTCGGTATCTTTTCCTGCATTTCCCTAGCGGATCCCTAGCATTATGACCCAACTACGCTAGGTAGAACATAAGCTTGCGTAATTGAGAGTTTGCTTTAACTAAATAGTCATGATCTGTTGATTTTTTTTATCTGCTCGCACGGAATGATGTTTTGGGCCGTTCGGGGTTTCGCCCCAGGCGTTGTCTTCGTCGGAATGCCGAATGGGCCACCGTATCGTCCAGGTGTGAGTAAGAACCGCATTCAACGCCTATACCATTTCGACGTGGATACCAGAGTTGTCACTGAGATTGGAAACAGTAACAAATACATTTATTCGCCGCGTTTCTCGGCCCCGGGAGACTGTTTACTTTACTTGCAGAATGAAAGTGGCGGAACCAACGATAAGGCGTCTGAATTGTATTGTGTGGACTGGAAGAGTAAAATGGCAAAACTTATTACTACAGTACCTGAGGATCCCCGAGGTGAATATGGGTGAATGCTCTTCTTCTTTTTGTAGGTATAGTTTTTTGGAATCGCTTAACTCATTAGGAGATTAACTCATTTTCATGATAGAGGGACATGGTTTAACTATTGTGGGACGTAGCTCGGAATTCGGCTAATTATATAGGGCAGCATTTACAATTTCGCGTAAGTGTGCAAATTTTAATCGATCATAAAATAAGAAAACATTTCGGATGGCAAAAAGGAATCGGTTTGCCCTCGAACGAATCGCTTTTCCATGTACTTTACTCTTTGTTCACGGCGCCAGATGACTATCAAGTATTGACTAAACCATTTACGTGCCTGTTCGACCGGAAGCCTTCTATTTAAAATAGAAGAGCCTTGATCTGTGTGATTGTTTAATAACGCATATCTAATACGTACACGATTCACTGCTTCTGTGAGTAGGCTTTGACCAGAACATAAGTACTGGGGTGTATTAACTACTTCAAAACCGACATGGCTTAAAACTTAGTGACGGTGCGGTTGATTAGCGAAAAAAATGTATCATCTATACATGACTTGATAAGACCAGCAAACTTAAACTTATAATAATAATAATTCCTCCATCTGTATTGTTTCTTCGCGTCATACTTATTCTAGTGGACGAGTTCCCGGGACTTTACCAGACAAAACTGATTCCTCATTGCACCAACGCAGAGGGTAACCTCCTCTATGTCCAAACGCAATGGCATTTCACTACCCAAGTATTGCAAATTGACCTAAGGAGCAGGGCTATTATGAATGTCAGTGCAGAAGTGGTTCGCAACCTTTTCCGGGATCTTTTATCGTGGGAGGTGAGCGGTCATCTACATATAGTCTAATATAGAGATTTTGTCTCCGCAGTGGCGCAATTGTACCGTAAAGGCAATAATTAATACAGTTGGGTTAAGGTTTGAAACAGGGTAGGAAATCTGTTTGCCTCTCGAAACTAAAAACGAATTTTCTACGAGTAAGTATTGACTTGTACAACTAGCTATTCTTTATACACTTTTCCCGTGTAAATTGGAGCAGTTTCTGGGTCCCAAATCTTTTATGGAAACTTTGGGGTACAGTGGTAATCCCGCAACGATTGTTTGAAAGTGAATTTCAGGTTACATATGCAAAACGATAGTAGAAGTAATTTGAAAGTGACTAAAACGTCCAAAAATCAACAGAGGAAATAAAAATATCTTAGTGCTACATTTCCTCTACATATTTCAACTTAGGTGGTCTTTCAGCATGCCCTGCGTTAAATTAGTTAAATAAAAAAAACTGAACCCCTGGTTACTACATAACTGTCGACTGTATTTACATAAATTTCAGCTTCTTTGCGTGAAAGGTGATTACATACTTCTAGCCTGTTCATCGCTGTCTGACAGACCTAACCTAGTAGTAGGCCGAAAAACGCGCTGCGATACAGGATTGCAGTGGAGTTTTCAAAACAATCAAACAATTTACGGTTGTCCACTACGCAACGGACTAATAAGTTATAGAAACCAGCCATTTTACAACTACACGAACGACCTTTTCGAGGTATGCCCATTTTATACAACCTTGTAGCATGCATGCTGATTTTTTTTACGCATCCTGCTGTAACTCTTACCTTTAAAACTGTCTGCTACTGAAGACCTATTGGTCGTGCCGTGTTACAGATTCAAATTTAGCGGGGCCATCGCGTTTTCCTATACGTAAGATTTGACTACGCATTTCATAACCGGAGTTATACTTCCCTGAACCTTGTTAAATGATTATTGGTATTTTTTCGGCGGTATCTATATATATTCGGCGACCATCTTTTTCTTTTTGTTTTCTTTAAACCCAATGATTTATATATGAAGCGGCTTCTCTTTGAAAGATTACAGTACCTACTGCATTAGCATAGAAGCTCAAACCTTGGTGTCCTAAATAAATGTTTCGGGTAATCTGCTAATCCAGACTTTAGCCGGCAATAACTTGTGAAGATACCAGTTGAATCGAATACACGAGGCTATTGTACTGCACGTATTATAGAATACCTTATACAAGATATTTAGTCACTGTTACACGTACAAAGCGAACATACCCGAGTCAGCTTTATTTAGACATACTTATATAGAGCTGCAATCGCTAATGCGGCGACGTTCAAATACTTTTCATCTTGGCCATTTATTTTTGATATGTGGCCAGGTCAAGAACTACAATGGGAATAGGGTAATACTCACTTGTAAACACGATAAAACTCTACTTGATTTTAATCGATATCATAATAATCGATGAAACGCCTTAAAGCTGAGTTAGTTTTCATAGAAGAAGGCGCTAAGCGAACTAAAGACAATAAGATATGAACAGTTCTATGAGCTGGGCCTACTTAGGCAAGCACGGGCAAAAATATATTGGTCTCACGTATGGTCAGACACTGTAATGAAACATTGTACCTGTTTAATTTGTCTAATCGGTAACGTTCCTTTTCGATAGATGTTTACACCTAACCTGCTGTTCATTTTATTGGGTTTTTGTGATTTTGTTATGCAAGATGCGGCCTGATCGGCAGCCGGACCTGTTTTATAGCGCAGTGCACTTATTTCCGCAAAATAGAAACCACCCGCTGATTGTCGTCATCCATGGGGGACCCCATTCCGCTTTCACGACGAAGTTCTCCTCGGCGTATGAGTTTCTACAGCGGTTAGATTATGGATTACTGTTGGTAAATTATCGAGGGTCCACGGGTAAGAGTACTTCTAATAAGGAAACCACATATATAATTATTATTGTTATCGTTTTTATTATCACTATTATTATATGCAGCGATATAAGACAGTAATTTACCTGTTTTATTTATTGCACCAAAATGTCATGTCTGCTTTTAAAAGAAGCGGCCATCTATGTTGGCTTTTTTAAAGCAAATAACTTACCATAACATCCATACGTAACCTAGTTGACAGGCGATTTCATCTGTGATGCATGCTGCAACCAATATCATTCCTAAGTCATATAAGGAGTGCTCCGACCCTTCATTCACGACGGCCATCTTATATTCCTGAACAAGACAAAACGTGTCAAAGTTTTGATAACAGAGCGAATTTAGTTTATGCTACATGAACCCGCGAGTTCTGCTCCGCGCCTGTTTCGCCGTTGATTTAATTAGTTTAGTTGATTTGTGTTACATTCACATTAACGTAAACTATATTATAAATCTACAGTTTTCCCGTTAGCCTACCTAATTTGTTACCTTTTTGCAATTATTTCAGCAGCCTATTTGAACATAAACGAATTTGTATCGCGTTACACTTGACGTAACGTAAACGGTGGTTCGCTTTCAGACCTGCACCTTGATTGCTAATCGGTTACAGTGATCTCGCATTTAGCAGACGTGTCATTAGGTCGATTTTTTATGGGTTTGGCATGTGTTAGGCTACGGCGAAAAGAATCTACGTTCACTGACTGGTCATGTTGGCACGTTTGACGTCGACGATGTCCACAACGCTGTGCAGCGATCTCAATTAGGCGGACTCGTGACGCACGTCGTGGTGCTTGGTGAAGGTCATGGTGGGGCTGTTGCACTTCATCTGGCTAGTAAGAAACACCTTTGCTGTTGTTGTTGTTAAAGTAAAATGCAGCTGTGCCAAAAGCACGCTTCAATAGTTTCAGATGACGTTTTTAACATTAGAGATTGTTTGTTTGCTGGGGGACATCTTTGCATTCTATTGCGGCTCCACCTTTGCGCGTAGTAGGTACTCGAGTGATTGTTTAGCTGGTAGGCAATTAAGAGTAATTTTAGTTTGTACAAAAGTATATCAACAAAATATTTGAATATTATTTTATACTGGGATCCAAAACATAGGTTTACTGCTAAGTAGTCATTAACGTATTGTTATGTTCCAACTTTGTCTAACAGCGAAATACCCTAAGATCTACAAGGGATGCTTCCTGGTGAACCCTACCTTCGACCTATACGACCTCAGGCGCGATAACCTACCAGATATGCTCCGGAAATTATTTATTATGGAACCTGTAGAGATCCTAGCCAGAACTGACAATGATGCAGAGGGCGAAGCAAACTCAGACTCTGAAGTAATACGGTTACCATTTAATGATAGGGAAACCATACGTCAAAAAAGTTAAAATAGTAAAAATCACCGCGAGTAAATAAAGCCCGTATTCCATCACATTTCGCGAACAACAGCCTATCTAAAAAATCTTTCGGATACAGCGCCATCATATGGCTAACAATAATAAAAAAATAATA
Source organism: Varroa destructor (assembly GCF_002443255.2). Taxonomy (NCBI): domain Eukaryota; kingdom Metazoa; phylum Arthropoda; class Arachnida; order Mesostigmata; family Varroidae; genus Varroa; species Varroa destructor. The sequence goes on along the minus strand of NW_019211455.1, from coordinate 47,311,171 downwards.
ACAGTGTAAACGTAAATATTCAATTCAAATGTCACCAAGCATACTCATGCCGGTTTAAATAAAAAATATTACTATAGGAGAAGCAGGCGCGAAGGCCTGAACGGATAATATACATGGAATCATTAAAAAGTTGAAATTAATTGATGACACAATCGTGTCGCGACACCTTCACATTGAGAGATTAATCATGATTATTATTCTACCATTATTAGCGCTTCTAATGGCTGATCTACCCGTTTCAGATGCTATCGGATCCTTGCGCGCCGGTGTTTACGATGCGGTGCTTTCTCGCTGTCAGCAGCGACCACGACCGCATCGCCCACGCTCAAGCCTTAAGGTTATACACACATCTAAAATTTTTGCGCACTCAGCTGGTCACCCAGTATCACCTGCGAACGCCCGCACACAAGTACGAACTGTTCCGTAACATTGTAACCATAGCCGACAGTTTGTGTGCCAGTGGCTAAAACGAAACTACTAGATAAAAACGACCGTAGCAAATGCAGAAAAAGTTGGAGTTGCGGAAGAACTAGCTTGACCGGGCATCTATTGTGGGACCAAATAATCGATTCGATAGCAAACTGATAGAAAGTCGATCAGATTCAACCGAGTACGAAAGGAAGGACAGTGCATTCATTGTGTGTACCAGGACTGTTAGCCGACGGCATAGGTCTTAGCTTCAACAGTATAAACCTGATTAGGTTTTCAATTAAATACATTCCTATATGCGATCCATATGTCGATATATTGTAATTAAACACTTAGTTAAATGTTAAAAAAAAAACAAAAGTTTTTGATTATTTGTTCGTCTAGGTACATTCGCTAGTGTTGTTGAATTGTTAGCTAGGATCAATTGGGGATACACAGTTTGGAATTGGAATTCGAGTCTTTTAATCTAACATTAGATACTTTTAAGCCACATAAATTGGTACGTCTTCTTAGAGTGCTTGTTCCTACTGTTCTACTTGCTGTCGCAGTTGTAAAAACTCCCTAAAAAAAACTTCTACGGACTCCCTAACTCAAACCTAAAAATCACTAGGTCAATAAGTTTATTAAATTTATTATAAACACCTTATCACTAACCTATAACGGTTATTTTAATTAAAAACATTTAAATGCCCACCGGTCACGTGCATATCGGTGTCCTGTTCGTGTGCGCCATGTAAAGTTCATGACAAGTGTTCCTGACTTCGGTTAAACCAAAACGTCATCAGTTGACAGAGAAGAGTACCACCAGAAGATGGAACGCTGTTCTGGGTTCCGATGATAAACTCTTTTCAGTCTGTGAGATTCAGGACATTTGTCTGTCTTCTAGGTTTTCATTGTAACGTCCGGTGTCTCCGTTAGGCGAGCATTCCATCAGCCGGACGGCTGGCTGGCTGGCTCGCTGGCTCCCAGCATGAAACGAACTCTATGCATGGGTGCGAATCCAGATTACAACGTTGATCTATCCTACTACCCACCAAACTTCCCTGCCTTTCTGATTATGAATAACTGGTAATATTTGCTGAGATTTAGTAGGCAAAAAGTTACTTATGGTTACCGTAGCAACGAATTAGAGGATTCGCATTAGCCACTCAGACCACGTCACCCTTACCCAAAACTGAAGAATGCCTTCGGGGATAAGTATCGCAGGTGAACTGAACCTTGCTAGCGTTTGTGAAGTAGACAATTCGTCGATGCTTTACACGAAATTCTTTTAGCCTGAAAGGTAATTGTATGTCGCTCTGACCAAAGCGCGAGAAACATATGACATCAATACGATTAATTATGGAAAAGCAAAAAGTCGCGTAGCCGACATTGTCAAGCCACTAGTCGTCTTCAAATGACCCTCCGAGAATGAGCAAGCACCGCCAGATTTCAGTTATAGCTAAAAGGAAACAGAGTCTAAATGGAAACTGGCCGTAAACAACGAGTATTGCCCCTTTTAGCATAGTGGATTAGCATGTCAATACTGGGGCTAAAAGTGGGCAGGGCAAAGAACGTGCCGTGATTAAACCAAGACTTCTTCGCAGTATAATGTTTCATTGAAAACGCAGGAACAAAACAGAAACTATCCTAGTCCGCCGTATTTGTGCGAGTTTTGAGTAACCCGAGCTGTTCGCTCATTCGAGTGTTAGGTGTACGGCGATTGCAATAAACAAATCACGAATTTCACTAAAACGGGCTGATCCTCATAGAAGTACCCGTATCCTTAGATTCTATGTTAAAGACGCGCTTCTAACATGGTTAGACAGTGAGTAACTTTGACGAACACGTAACACCTTAATTCCGTACAAGACAAAAATTAAGGAACATTCTTTATTAACTTTTATTTAAAATACAGGTATTTGACATAATCCGATAAACTCATGGGCGTATACTCCACCAACAACTAAAATGTCCGCATTTATGCTCAAAGAAAAACCGAACCCCACGCTAGAAATTTCGTGCAAATTTCGTGCTAGAAATTAACTACAGCAGCTGTTTTTATGCTGAAACTCTCCAACGCGTCAAACATTAACGTTTGTGTTTAGCAGGAATAACTAATCTCAACAGATCTAAAAAATATACAATTCTAAACTCGATACTGTAGTTGCATTTTTCCCGTCATCATACCATCATAAAGAAAAAGAAGACCCAGTGATAAGTTTCATAACAGCGAGATAATCGTAGAACCGATATTACTGGCTATATTCGCGCACAAGCGGCTTATCCATAGCCTCGAGAGCAGGATTTTTGTCCACGAAATTAGCGTATTTTACGGATCACCGTCCTGCTTCGGCCTATTGCTGTAGTTCACCTGCCTCATCCTGATCCGAATGAAACTCCTCTTCGGATGACGGTTCGCCTGTGAAGATAATTTCACGGTAATCTCCCAACTGCTTCAAGTTCCGCTTTCAGAAGTAATCTGCTTCTGAACTAATATAAAAATTGTTGTCGTCAAGTTATATGTATGTTTATTTCGATTAAACTTCATAATTTCGCTGGTTCTGAGCTTTGTTACAGCACCTCCGGGTTTGGCCGTCGATGCCAATTGGGCGTCAGCATTGGATTGTTATTGTCGCATTTTTTATGTGCCACAGATAATTTAAAAAAATTACCTTAGATTGGTTAGTTTTTTTAAAATGAAGAAATCAATTCTTAATTGACAACAAAAGCCCCGCAACGTTCGAACAACTAATGTAAACACTATTTGACGATATCCAGGTTTCCGTACAATATTAACATGGTGCTAAGAAATCGTAGTAGTATTGCGAACTAATCATAGCCCACTTCTGTAAAGGTACAGGCTTTTCTTTCGGAAGGCTGTAACAAAACAAAATAGCATTTGTGTGTTTTTCGTCCACCAGCCGAAACCTTTAACCTGTTGAGAATTGTGTCTCAAGCCACGTGCGGTAAACATGAAAATAGAACGAACTGACTGGATTAGGGGAGCTTATGAAAAATACGTAAGCACATTTCTGCATGAAGGCGTGCTTAGCAAGTCTAAGGGAATCAATATGATTCCCTTAGAAGAGCAATGCTGACGTACGTACTTAGGTTTAGATTCGAAACCGGCCGTATGTACACAGATCGCTTCGTGTCAGAAGATAAGTGCCCGCCAGCGGTCTGAACCAAAGTATCGGTTCGGACACACTACTTTTATCGTTCAGCGTGCCAATGCTGAGGATTTTCTCATAAGCGTTTTCAATTATTTTCTAGATTGAGTAGTTCTATTTCGATTGAACGAAGCCTCTCTTATAATATCCATCGATACTTTTTTCAGAAACACGTGAGCAGAAAATCCAAACAAGTAAGAAGAGTTTATGTTGTTATTAAGAGAAAGAGAACCTGCCTCTTATACCTCGAATCACCTTTATAAGTAACACATTTTTAAGAAAAATGCTACTACTGGAAAAAAACAGCAATAAAGGATGGCCTTTTTCTTTATGCATTTTTGCTCCTGGTTTATCTCTCAGTACCATTAGAATGCACGTTCTTCTTCAAAGCATATTAGCAGTTTGTAGTGAACGGGCTTTCACCTTAAATAGTAGACGGAAAAGTTAGGGCGAGTTCAAACTTCAAAAATGCATGTTCTAGTAAATGCATTTTCCACATCTGCTCCGTTTTGCCTGTTTGCTGAGGGGGCGAGAGCTACTATAGTAGACCGGGATATTTATGCTTCATACGATGCCTGAAAGGATTTCTCAAAAATCACTTGTGAAGTTCAAACGCAGCGCCTTGGCCTTAGAAAATGCACGCCGCTCGGGCCCACCATTCTAGGTCTATGAGAAGAACCTAAAAACGCGTTTGAAGGAAGATTACAAGCGGACAACTGGAAAGTGGATAAGCGGAAGTGACATGACTACCAACAGGTCTTTAAATATATGAAATTTACTTAATACCTGGAAGCTTTATCGATGCCTCACAAATTGTATAAAGCGCACAATCTCTAATATCTCGTCTGGAACAGCGCCATGCGCAGGTTACAATAACAGGTTTTTACGGTGTCTGCTCGTTGACACAAAGAAAAAAATAGAACTCCCGGGAAGTTGGATAACTACTCAAAAAAGATTAACTTGCGCTTGATGGTACTGGAAGAATTTCGTGCACTTGGAGATGCTTCAGGAGAACAAGACAGGTCACAAAAGTCTGCATACGGCATGGTTGTATCATATGCATTAAGTAAGAATATTTTGCACGACAATGTCGGCCACATATGGCAAAACTCATCAGAAGAGTTTGTAGTACTTTCAATATTCTCTGGACGTTGCTCTAACGAATTACCGCCCAAATGAAATTAGTCATTATACATTTGATAATAAATAGGATCTGAAATTGGCCACACGAATTTTTCGTAGCACACTTGAGCACACTTTCCGGCTGGAAGGAATTAAATTGGTTGAAACGATAAAAAACGTTTCAATAAGACGATTAAGACAAGCTGTAGTAGGATATTATATGCCTATAGGATCTGATAAAACGAAGAAACAGTCGCTTGTGTACGAACAATGCGCTTAACACAATCATCTAATTCGTGTCTCGCTAATACCTTGTGTATGTATGGATGTTGTAATTCGTATCGAATATGAAAACATACCTGGCTACGAATAAATACGTTAACAGCATCGTTTATTAGATCTGTGGATTCGGATCAGGACTACGTTATATTTAGCAATAATCAACGTTCAGAGCACTCGTCTAGAGGTCGTACGCGAGTTGAGGTCCCATTAATCCCAAGAATTCCACTGTATTCTAAGCAACGACCTGACTAAGCTGACATGAAACTTTCAAGGTACATTTGATACCTTTCCAATTTTATTTTGACATTTGCCGTGCTCTGTATCAGCGTGTAGTTCTGCGCCTGCTTTTGGAGCAGCAAAACTTAGATTTTGCTACAACAAAGCATCTCCTATCTAAACCTATCACGGCGAGTCTACCGTAACGGTTAATATAGTAATATTTCTAAAAGTTTCAACTCTCTTTGAGGGGGTCGAGCCCAGCCCACAATCAGTTTACATAATCGGTTGCTCATCGACACATCAGAGTAAATAAGTACATGCAAACAATGCTTCTGGTAATTCGTAATGATTTGGCAGTGGTCTCGCAAGACTTCATACGCTGTTTTTGCAGGCGGCGCAAAAACGGTAACTCTGGTTGGCATCCCGACAGTCCACTGAACAGGCCATACAATAGGGTTACGGCCCTTTACACTGAATGAATAGTTGTCACGGAATTCAAAACGAATCTCATAATCATCGTTATCGTAATCGCGATCAAATCTAAGTCGTAATCCGCGCAAGTAGAAATTCCACAACGCTTCAGCAGTGCCCACAGTGGTGGGATGCTGCTTAGGGCAAGTATAGCAACTGTTATCACGCATATAGTCTGGCAGCCACTGAGGTGGTCCCGTTATCTGGTAGCCTTTCTGCTGTTCGGACGCGCATTCGTCCCGTCTGTCACGCATGATTTTTTGTAATAGGATGAGAAACAGAATTCGAACATCATTCTCTCTTTCCATTTCTAATGACACTACCATGTCATGGTGAAATCGGGAGAAGAGCGAAACGACAAAATCAACGATTGGTTCCAGAAATTCGAGAAAATCGCACAGACGACATTGTCCTACGCCGTAGCTACGCTCGGGCGGCTCATCCAAAACCGTAAAACCTGGATTCGATAGCTGAAGGGTGGCACATCGTATGGATCGCCTGCTTCCTCTAGCCTGGTGTCGTCGTTCGGGGACGTCTTGACCCGCCTCGTCCTGATTTTGCACTCCCACCCCTTCTCGGATGATCGCTCGCGCGTGATGGCAACTTCGGAGCCGCTTCAAGTTCTGTTGTTCGAGACAACTCGTTTTTGAACTGTTGCCAGCATCTGATAGAACCATTGTCGTCGTGAAATAAGCATGTTTTCTTTGGTTGGGCTTGCTTGGTTCGCTGACTCTCAGCTTTGTAACAGGACCTGCAGATTTGGCCATCGATGCAAAATGAGTATCGACACTAAATCGTTATTGTCGCGTTTTGATGCTTTTGCTTCCTAGGTAGATCTTCTAAGAAGTACTTCCAATAGGTTTCTTGGTTAGTCTTCAAAAAAAATAAAGCATTTCTTAGACAACTAGAAATGCTGAAATTTTGGTATATTTAAGACAGACCATGAGGTGCGGAGCGATTCTCTTTTTTATCCGCTCGTGCTAATCCGAAGCTTCATTGGTTAGTACTGAACGCTTTAAACAAGTGTTTATATTTAATTCACGAAAATCTGACCATTCACGTAAAAATCTATTCTTTTATTATTTCTTTGGCAAGTGTGTTTTCCAACTTTTCCTGGCATCCCAAATGTACCATTGCACAAAACAGATACGATTAGTAAACACAGTATTATTAGTCGCAGTTGTGAATTTTAGTATTCTTGAATACTGTACACTCAGTCGTGATGTAGTGTTTACTAGACTTTTTTTTTTTACTGCTAGCACACGACACAATCCTGAGGATGTTAGGCTAGTAAAATTGACAGCTTTCGGTTGAAACCTCGAAAGGCCTACGAGAGAAAGAAGGAAAGGATACGGCCAGTCCGTTGTAATTGACCCTAAAAGTAACCTAACTAAAAGTAGAGAACCTAAAAGTAAGTTTCCGCGAGAACCGCACCAAAAAACTCCTTCGGGTTCAGAATTCATACTTGGTTGAAATCAGAGGAAAATGCGATGGTTCAGTCAATGGACAAAGGAATGCTTAAAAGACGCTTAAAAATAATGAAGGAAGCGGTAGTTGCTACTCTGTTAAGTCAAGCATATAGCTAAAGTCGCGGTATACACTCCCCGTGTCTTGATCAACGCTAGCATTAAGATATGCAGTACTTGTGCCAGAATACATGTGTTATTCTTTTATCATGAACTATTTTCAAGGAACTTACTCAGAATTTCATACTAAAACAATATCTAGAAGTGTATGTACTCCTACATCTTCAATCTGAGACGTGGTTCTTTCGTATTCAGATGTTTTTCGAAGACGTAAGTGAAGACGATCAAAAATAAGGGACTGCAATTTTTAAATTAGTGATTCTTCTAATAAATGAAACAAATTCAGAGTTGTCTAATCCTCTTAGACAATTCTGAACTTGATTCGAAATACTCGTAAGTATATTTCATTTCGTAGTACGCCGAACCTGAAAAAAATCAAGTGAGAACTTGCCTAGTTACTTACAATTAGCGTTAGTTAATAAATTCTTGCATTTGTTTTTTTCAGTCAAAAATTACACCAAAATCATACAGAAGCAATAAAATAAATGCTACTTTATGGTGTTTGAGGACGACATTCGTTCAATAATGATTAATAAGCCAAGAAATCGTCAATAGATATTGAGCTTCTACAAGCGAATCTGGCGGACTTTAAAATTGGATAACTTTTTAACTAATTCGTCTAGAATGAAGGCTTTTTAATATAAATGAGAAATGCTTTTTTTTTTTTATTTTTTATACACCTATTCCAGCGGCCTAGCGGCTTCTAGACAACTATATACCAACCAACCACGTTTTTATATGCAGTAGCATATTTAGGTAAGTCTATCATAAAAATATGCTCGCTTTCCAATTGCCCTTTTTAGGCCATGGGAGGCCTCATAATCACACGGACTTAAATCGGGGGAATAAGTGAATTGAAGCCAATTTTTGCTTGCATATCATTAACGTTTGATGTTGTCATCAAGTAAACGGACTGCATGCTCCTGATTGCCGTGCCAAGAGTCCATAAGGGACTTTAGAAACTCGACTTAGCAGCCTGCATTCATGTTTCATTGCACACAAATTGCACGTGGAATTCCTATTGCTCTGGATACAATTCGCGGAGGACCCACTTTTTACTCAGTTTCCGCATTTTCAACATATGTAATGCTATACTTCTATAACATCATACGTGAAATCTAGTTTAGGGCGATGCAATTTTTAGACTTTAAGCTCTGGTTTTGCGAAAAGTTCTCTTGATTGCAGCAATGCGCACTTGTTCATCGGGTCCCGACATCTGGTCGCGTACTCGTTTGCTTTTAACACTCCAATTTACGTTTCTGCCGTTCGTACCAATGACGTACTACGCTTTCGCTTACAACTTTCTTGCCTAATTCAAAAAAATTTTTGTTAATTCGAAAGTAATCAAGGAATCGATCTGATCTATTTCTTATAAAATTCAACAAAAAGGCACAAATGCTGCAATAACAACAGTTCAACAAGTTACTGACAGGACTTCAAGCGGCTCCATAACTACCATCATTTGAGGGAAGATTGGACAGAAAGGTTAGGACGAAGCGAGTCAACAAGTTCCGAAATAATAATAATGGCAGCAACGACCCAGACCAGGAACCTTGCAGACTTTGAAGCGGTCATTCGTTTTTCCGTTGCATATTACTCGCGCATCCGTAATGAAAATCTAATATTACCAAAAACGCAAATAAGAATGCGCATTCAATATTAGCTTCTCGAGCTGTTTAGAAAGATTATTCCTCCCAAGAGTACTGCCCGAGACCCGTGATGTATGGGGACAGAGAATAACAGCCCATATGCGTAACAATAGGTGCTATAGTTGCTTCCGGCAGCATTCTATGGGCATTTACGAAGCTTTTTGGAAGTTCTTCGAGTGTGGGGTCTGATTTCGACTTACTCTTGACTGTCCAATCGATGATTCCGAAGTCCGCTTAGACTTTTATAACGGCTATTCAGTGATCCAAATGACGAAAGCCCTGTCGTTTGGTTTGTACAATAGACCCTAGGCACGTCAATGCAAGTCAGGGCGTTCGTGCCACCTACAAGGATAAAGTCTAAAATTCTAGGGATATCTACGAGTAAAGAAAGAGGATGCGTTAATCAAAAATCCAATTTATTTGTTCGCTGTTGCCTAGGGTCGGTTTCCGTAGTTAAGTCTCGACTAACTCCACACATTAATACAGAAATCTGACCGTAAGGGGTATTTTTTTGTAATAGAATCTGTGGAACTGTGTGGCCACAAAGTCGAAAGAAATACAAACGCACAGAGGTATAGATAAACGTAAAAACTAAATTTGATGTGTGTGTAAATTAAAGTTGTATTTAACACCATTAGAAGCTTTGACGTATTTGTTTGTCCACACCAATTACAATTTTTTTTAATAAAATTATTAACGAAACAACGGATTATGAGGAGGTTCGAAGACAACAGTTCCACAGAAGTTTCCAGGACCGGAATTACATAAAAATCGAAAATTAACATAAGTAAAATACATCTTTAGGTATTTGCGTGTCCTTTAAGACTCTTACCTATTTCCTTCGAATCGCCTTCTGGATTTATCGATTGATAATCCTAAATCTTTGATTTCGGATTGGATAAAGAAATACTTATTTAGTTTTCATTCGAATCAACTATTTTCTGGAATAATGCTTTAAACCTTTTTACTACTTTCTTTTAGATTTGCGATCTAACGGTAGTACCAGAAATAAAACTCAAAACATTTATAAATTTCAAGTATACAAATGAACTTTTTATAACTAAAAGCTTATATTTATCTCTTGAGTAAAAACCACAGTTCCCTGAGTCGAAGACAGCAATTCGATTAACCGCATCTAGATGATCCTTTCAGATAAACAAATATGCTGTAATAAAAGCTATGGTAGGTAGGAAAATAGTTGGTACATAACTTATTCCTGAATGATAACTACGGAATTATTCGACATTTTTCGAAAGCGCTTCGAAAAGAATATCCCTGCTTACCCGTACATACAGACAGACATCAACTATGTGAAGATGTGAAGACTGTGTGGCTCTGAGACTGAGTACACGCACGTCAAGCTTTCGTTCGATACACTCGAGTTCGATTATAATCGAACTCAAAAGCGATCCAAAACATTTCAATGCCATCGCTCTAAATCATGTGTAGACCAAGAACAATTTATTCTATGGTCGATAGCTTAAAAAATCGTACTCGGAGGCATTGGAGAATCTGTGATTTCGTGAACGACAATGTTCGTGAAGAAGATATCATTGTAATTCATAATCTTACCGCACTAGTTCAAATAACTAGTTCGCGCTTCCAACAGACATACTAATGCATGGAAATGGACGACGATTAATGCGCTATTCGCAACATCCCTAATTCACAAAAAACAAATTTACAGGTTGAGCACTTGAACAGGACCTACTCGTGTTCATGCTCGGTTTGCAAAAAAAAAAAAGGTCGAAGAGGCAAAAAAAATCTGTCTGCGTTGAAATGACTTATCCATGCATACTGCCCCGCCCGTGATGTCTGTCTTATGAAAACACTACATTCTAATGTTGTCTGAACTCTGACAGGTTCTAAAATGATTTGCCAAGATAAACATAAAACGAACACTCGCTTTGTGCAAGAATCAAGTTACGATGTTACGTTATCCACAGCAACGATTTGGACTAACAGCAAATATCCAACGATTTGACCCGTCGTGTTTATTGAATAGATTAACACATTGGCACAACTGAAGGTCCGTTTATCGATAATACGTTTATGTTCTTAGCAGCGACTGTAAATGTCACAATGAGAACCGACTCAGACAACAAAAATTAGAAAGTGATTTCGTTACGAGTTACGATCGATTGAAAATTTCTGTAAGCTCAAAAATGCAGCCTGAAAACACTATTGTCCTATAAATTTCCTGCAACTCATATCGCGTAAACAGCCCCTTCATCTATGACATATTTACGGAACTCCCCAAAACGTATCCAACTATTTAAGCAAGCACTCAAAATCACTTTAAATTTTACCGCTTCAGCATAAATCTTAGTTTTACCTATCGTCTGCTTCTTGCTGGAGTAAACAATGATTCTCGACAGGCATTTGCAATATACAGTTGAACAATACTTTGCGTTCTTCTGCTAATTCTTTCGAATGTGTAATATTCAGATATGAATCATTTTACTTCTAGTTTTCAGCGGGATGGAATCACCATAAAAAAAACTTTATTAGTGTAAAGAAATGATGCCATAGCATTACATTCTCCGAAATTAAGCCAAAACTTTATACTGAGACGATTGTTCAGGAACGATAAAAATTCGCGAAAAGTGAACGACTCTTCAACGTTTTATTAGATACTCCTTTGTATTTTTTTTTATTATTAAAATATTTGTTAATTCCAAGATATCAGAGTTCAAAAGTGGAAAATCCCATAGATGTAAGTTATAGTTTTCTTTAGTCTATCACACATAAAAGATGACAGAAAAGGTCAACATTTTCGTAAACTACTACGAAATTTTACCGTATGCATCATAACTATAAACGTATTTTTGAAATTTTGGTTTTGTTGCTTATATTGCACATACATGTGGATCTCTAGATATGAGATTTCCTTCATTTCATAACATTCTTCAACAGTATTTTCTTTGTTCGAAATTTCGAGTATTCGTAGGATCGATCCAGCGAAAAATCTCCAAGGTATAAAAACTCCACCGTTCATCAACAATTACTGTATCCTTTCCCACTCAAAGGATTCTACTTGTTACGCTGTGCTCAGAACAGCTCGAAGCGGCCGGTCTGCCGAAACAATAATAAAAACATTAGCAGACGACACCCACGGCCTCCGAACACATCCGAGAGACACTGTAAACACGGCAATAACAATAACGGCACATTTTAGTCGAAGAGTACGTTCTTTTGTGTCTTCTATCACAATTTGCTGTTGTGCTATCGCGTCCAAAGTCATTCTAACGTTGAGCAGGTAAAACGTTTTTCACCAAATGCGCACCTGCAGCTCGTTTTTGGCAAGAGACGATTCTCTAACAGTTTTTACTCTTCGTGCACACTTACGAGGCGATCTATTATACTTTGTTAGTGCATGAGTGTTCTTCTGTGCGTGGTCCGGATCTACCCCCGCGACCGAGGTTGGATCTGTCCGGGGGTTGCAATCAGGAACACAATTGATAAAACGGTCGTACTCTTTGTATGGCCGCTGTGGAAGCGACGAGTTCTTGAAGCATTTCTATTTTCGGAGACACTTCCTAGCATTTTATACCGTGTGAGTCTGTTCGGTAACAGTGATCACATTGTGATATAGAGTGGATTTCGAGTATACCACGTATAAACAGCCATCATGTTTCATAACGGTGAACGGGGCTTTATTGACTTTCGGGCCGATCAGCGCCGGCCACCGGGACCACAACGTAATGATGCGTTTAGTAGAGAGAGCGAATCTCCAGCAAAACCTGAAGTACCGAGTAGCCTCAGCGAGGCAATGAAGGTTGGTACTCGACAGCACCTATTAAATTTAGAACATAGAAACGAGATTATCTTTGATGCAGATTACCCGCCGAAGGTAGTACTTTTTTGTGATTAAAAAAAAAAGTTGACCTCAGTAAGTAAAAACTGTTACTATAGAGTATCGTGTTTACAGTTTAACGCTTAACTAACCCAATCCATCGTCAATGTAAGGAAGTGGCGGTATTCATGAATTTAGTAAATGTAGAGTCAAAAAAGACTCAGCGTAATTCATACGTTCAAATCGACAAGCAGGGCATAGAATAACTTGGATATAAATTGAAATAGAGAAGAAAAACATAAAAAAAAAAAATTAAACACAAAAAATACGTTTGCACAGCATTGAAATGTGCGAATATATTATAGAATATAATAGTTGAATAGGCTGAAAAATGTTGAAGCGATGAAATCAATTTAACTGATTTTCAGAAAATGAATATTTGATATGAGACGCTAGTTAAATGGTTTCGAAACGATTAGGAAAGAGTATAACAACGGCTTGTGTTTGATGTTTTGTTGCGCAGGTTTTTTGTACTCCAAACAGCATTTCAGTGTACTTTGTTGTTTAAACGAGATTTCGCAAAAATTTATATTTCAGTTATGCTTTATCTAATGTTCGATTTCACTCAAAACAATGACCGCGACGTGAAAATTACATTTTTCATATACTACCTATCTGCAATAGCATTTCTGGAATAAAATTCGGGATGCACTGTATAATGTTTTGCAATGCAATTAAAAACAGTGTGGAATATTGACAAGCCGTTGAGAGCTAAGTCTACTTGATATTGTTTTAACTATTAACAATTTACAGAAGTACTGACTAACATTAAAAAATCGACACATAGTTTTGAGTGTCTTCAAATGTGTTTTTCATCTGTGCAGAAGGCTTATTATATTTATTGCCTCATTTATTGCATTGTCATTTATTGCATAATGTATTAAATATCTCCCGCTACTTTTTCCCCAGCTACCACTCTAGGAAGTATTTGTATTGCGACTGGCTATAAATAGCATTTATATTAAAGCATGCCTGCCACCCCCTATCAATCGCAATGATTTTTGGTGCGCGCCGTAAAAGAACGAAGTTTCACTAATGCAAATAAGCGAGCTAAACAATCGTGAAGTGTTGTAGTTAATGTCCGTGATGATGCACTAGTAACGTGTATACCTACCGAGTAAACTTTGGAATATGTGATGGTCTAGATTCGAGTGCGGGCAGAGGTATACGTCGTGTCATGCCGGAAGCTAGTCGTCTGAAGCAATGCTTCAGGCAGGCAGTACTGGACGTAAAACCCGAAACTTTAGGTGATATAGTTTAGGCCGTTTAACTTATTCACTGAATGGAGAGTAGTCCTTCAGATGAAAGGAAGATTAAGGTCTTTTGTTGACATTAAATGTGTACTGCGCGATTATATAAACATCGGAGGTCAAATGGGCGTTGATGGATACTGAATACAGCGGATGAACGATCTTCTTTCGGGTCTTTTTTTAAATTTCGTCTAATGGGCCAGTCCCCAATAAAACTCATATGATTTGTTGTGCGAGAGTTTGGTTTACAAGGAAACATTTGCGGAGTTAAAATATTGATAGATTTTTTCAAACAATAGGCACATTTCAAATTTTTTTTAATTCGATAAAATAAAGACACGATATGAAGTTTGTTTTATGAGTAATGGTTTTGTTTCTAATTTATTTCGATCTCGATAAAAGCAATGCCTGCAACAGTGAATTAATATATTAACTTTAGTAGAAAGTTAGTATATTAATTCACCGTTTTGTCTGAGATGTAGCATGATTAACGTACTGCAAGATGAAGTTCACGTAGAAAATGGATTGCTAATTATTTTACGGCCATGACCGAAATATCTTTAATGGAGGAGCTCTATTAATTCGATGTGCTTTTCAGCCTTAACGATTGGCGGAGTAATACTCTCTACGAAAAATTTACAGCGTATAGAATCGTATTTTCCGTTAATTTGAAGATCAAATTTTTCATACCTCACGTTCATCCCTTTGTCATTAAATATTCGTGGCAATTTTTGAAAGTATTGTCAGTAAATAATGTGATAAGTACCAAAAATCTATTTCTATTTATGAATGTAACATGCGAAAGCACTGAATCAGTCTCGGGATAAATAACGATTATTTAAAATTTATCAAATTAAGGGCGCCTCTTACTAAGTTATCCAATGATAATCACGAGTACGTTCTTCGGCTCCAAAAGCCAGATTTGTAGCGAGATGCAATATATGGCATGTAGATACTCGAAAGTAAAAAGAAAGAAGGCGAATTCCTGCAAAATCTCACTCGACAGAAACGTGTCAAGTTAAGATTTTAGCTTCTAAGGTATTTATTAACCGAAACACGATAAACTTTTTTGCTACT
>NW_019211455.1:47284141-47295978 GCF_002443255.2 Varroa destructor | reverse complement strand
AAAGTCGACCAACTTAGAAAGAGAATGTTATTAGGTTGTTAACAAAGCCGAATTCATTTAGGTAATTTAGGTAAATGGTATCTACCATATTGTCCATTGATACATACTTTAATTTATTATTATTCAATTACTTCGCCACAAACGTTTACGAGTAAAAATTAACAAAAAAGAGTTTCCTAATTCTTTGGCGAAGAACACGCGACGAAATTCTTTACAAGATCTCCAGGATCAATTTGCAATTGCTTTGTGTGTTTTTTTTATGAGAACAGCGTGCCGAAATGATGGTTGCCCGTATAGAGACTCGTTATGAACGAAGCAGATCTCAGGCCCGACGAGATCGCCGTTCCCGGAGTCGTTCCCGATCACGAGCACGTAGTCCAGCTCATCGCGGGGGTAGTTACCGGGCGCGAGACAAATCTCGAGGCCGTTCTCGAAGTCGACGACGCTCGCCTAGAGGTCGTACACCCATTGATAACAGAAGTGAACACCCCCGTCATCGGTCAAAATCTTCTGGCCGTCACGGGAGATCAGACTCGCTTGGACGCCACATGGCTGAAAGGGGCCGTTCGCCAGGACCGTATCGCCGAAATGGTCGGGTTTCACGGTTTGACCAACCTGATGAACATCGGCCACGTTCGCGCAGCAGATCGGGACGTTCACCAACGAGAAGGCGAACTCCGCCAAGGATGTCGCCATTTAAAGAGGGCCGATCACCACTGGAGCCGAATCCCAGAGATGCGTTTCCCCCAGGAGCTTTATCCCGCTTTAAAGCGCCACTATCCCCGAAACGTGATTCTCTCAGTCCGACTCCCTTGATTGGAGAGCCAAATAAAGCTTCTAACAAACGCGCCGACCCCAAGTCACAATCGGCGCCTGGTGAGTTGAAAACATTTTTTTTTCTATCGATTAAAGAAGAAGAAGTGATAGCAAATAATGTAGTTGGTTGCTAATGAGCAGGTTATTAGGTTGCGGCAGTATTGGGACCAAGCGTGAATTCAAATTTGCGCGAGCTCAAACCTTTAGCTGGCATACTAGCTTACGTCAAGCATATTAAGAGCACAAAATGTCTGCACATTTGAAATGCGCTACTAGCTAGGCAGTGAAATTGCAGTTTCGTTAGTGCTACAACCCCACAGATGTCCGCTAAAAATGATGTAATATCTTATTGAATAAAGTAGAGGGTTTGATTAGAGTAGCGACAATTTCATCGTTTTGAAGATTGGTTGGGCCTAGGTTTATGCCTTAAGCCTAGCTTGGAATGTATTTAATAGTTAGTTTGTCGATGCGAAAACCTGGCTGAGACCAAAGCATGTAACGTTCCTTTATACGGTGCTGCCTTCTATTCTGACCTATTTATTATTATTATCGTGTAAATTCAACATATCAATATGAGGTGACAAGTATGTAATATGAATTCAATAAAAACATTATTCGATTTCTGTGGAAGTATGGTAATTTTTTGCTGTTACGTAAAGGTATATTTGCGTCTTGAGGTACGTATCATGTCTGTAAACGTGAGTTTGTGTGATTTTGCGGTTTTCGAGATGACGGGTCCTGAGTAGTGACCCTAAATGTCTTCTAACTGGGTTGATACGAAATAAACTTTCCAAGCTTCAATACTTTTCATGGAACAATCGGGTATTTTGGAGCGGTATTTCCGTTCTTACAGAAGCCTTCTCATAAATTCTTCAAGCTTCCCTCTTTCATTTTCGGCACACTTACTTACAGCGGAAATTCGTGTGTTTTTAATAGCTGAAGATCTTGTTGCTAATTGAATTGGTAAGTTTAATCCTACACTACATATAGTTTCAAGAGTTGACGCCAAGTACAATCCGAAAAAAAAAGGTCTTAGCCGGGATAGCGAATCCCAGCTGAGATCTCAACTATATTGATTATATATATAATAGTGGCAGTTACATTGTATTGATCGGTATCGGTGGCAATAGCATATTATTATAACGTGGGTGTCATTTATTTGCAGCTGAGGATCTCTACGAAGGGATCTCCAATGACTCTATGAGTGAAGAGACGTCGAGGAAGTTCCTTAGTGCAGCTTTCCGACCCATCGAACCCGCGCGTCACGGCAAAGACAATGCGCCTTTGCGGAGGCCACAGCTGGATAGTCCAGTGAACTCGATTTTCCCCGATGTGCCACCATTGGATCAGCGATTGGGAAGCGCTAATCGTTCACTAGCCGTTCGCGAAGGGTCTCCTTCACGCAACGTTATCGACCGTCTTGACGGTTCGGATCATGGTGGCCTCAGACACGACGGACCTGGTCATGTTCCTTTGTCAGGTCCGCTCGATGAACCGCGTTCAGCAGGTGAAGAACGGTATCTCGAACTTCTGAGGTTACGCGAAAAGCTTCGCCAAGCAGAAGAAAACAATGCTGTCAATGTGGCTTCGAAAAGAACACTTGCTGGCGGCGTGCATCGTGTAGGGGGTGACAAATTTCTAGCGGGAAGTGGCCGAGAGGACTTAACTCGAATCGAACGTCGGGACACGGGAAGAGGCTGGGAACCCTTAGAATCGGGGGACCCGATCGATCATAGCAGACGACTTTCTCCGGCATCTCCGTCGTTCGTTGATGATCGACTTTTGGAGCGGAGAAATCACTGGCGAGCTCTCGATGACAACACTTCGACAAACAGACAGCCGGGTCCACCATCGGTCCGTTCAAATGTGCGTATTCGAAAGGAGTTGTCGTTATTGTTAATTTCTGTAATCATGTTTAATCAATATTTCTGAAGAAACGACTAAGGGATTTTTTAAGTAAAAGAGGCTAAAGCAATTCGTGCTACATAGATATTTATCTAGTGATCCTATATTCACGTGTGATCGCATCGACTAATCGTTGATACTAAATGGCGTAGTATACATAGGTCACACATATTTTTCGTTTGCAGATCTCGGGTGTATATGGCCGTTTGACACCGCCTCTTGGAGATGGCGGTGCTTCGCGATTGCCTTTTCCATCATCGGCTGGTCTTCCTGGTCTTGATGGTGCTCACCGAGAAGCATCAGTTCGGATTCCCGGCCTCTCATCATTCGAAGACGACGACTTCTACGGCATTGGCCAGCAACAGCGAATGTCGCCTGTCAAGCGAGCGCCTGTGCCGGGAGCAATGCTTAACGATGGAAATTCGCAAGCGACAAGTAGTAGTTTACAAAGCATTCGTAGTGAAGGTTTGGCGCGCGGTCCTTCAGCTCGAGATCACGAAGAATGGCTGGTCCGAGAAAAAGAGATCGATGATTTGAAACGCCAGCTCCGCGAAAAAGAAGAAAATCGATATGCGCGGCATAAAACGCCTTCCGTCAAGGATATGCACCCAAGCCGGCCACTTTCGTCAAGGTATGCCGTGGTGAAGAAATAGCTAGAATTGAAACCACTGCAATGCGCGCTGTATATATATATATATATATATATATAAGATAATAAGATCGATCCGTATTTGAGGCGAATACTGCTTGAATGGCGAGCCTGCCTTTTTCACAACCATAAGCTTAACATTTTCGTAATTTTATACCTTAGCCTTACCACTGTAATCTTACTTCTGTTCCATCCTGTATACATTCGTATACGCTAATGTATACTATCTTTGTAAAATTTATTATCTATTGTAGTGTTCTATGGCGGCTAAATTTTGCCTGAGACTTGTAAGCTCAGCGTATGCAAAGTACTGCATATTGTGAGAGGTTATAACAATTTTTTTACATTAAACATCCCAGATCAAATCAGGGCTTTGATGAGACATCATTCCGGCCAATAGCTCATTCTGCAATCTCCAGGAGAGAAGTAGAACCGCATTCATCTGGCCGTCGGCCTATGAGTCCTATTATGAGACGGTCTCCTGGCGAAAGAAGGCCTCTCGTCGAGCGACGATCCCCTGTCGAAAGGCGGTCTCCTGGCGAGCGGAGATCGCCACGCCGGGGAACACGGTCGCCGAATTTACGCTCGAAACGCTCGCATAGTCCAGACTTTCGGCGGCGCTCCAGGAGCCCCTACTCAAGACGTTCACCAGTCGCTCGAAGATCTCCCATGGACGATAGAGCGTTAGATAGAGACGCGTACGTTAGAGCCATGGCTGATTATCATCCACCTCATCCTCAGGCACAGCGTGATATACCAGGGCATTCTGCAATCGGAACTGCTTCTTTACTGGCACAGGCTTACCAAGGCTCTTCGTACGTGCCTGTAGTGGAATCCACAATACCTGCTGCTGCTGCCCCCGCGCCACAAACCACTGGTTATGGAGGAGCACTCGCTGGAGCACTTTCCAGTGGAACACATCCAAGTGCGGCACTTGCCGTCACTGCTAATTATTATGGCCAACCCCAAGCGCCTCAACCACATTCGTATTACGCGCCATATGAAAGGGAGGCGTCGTATATTACTGATCCCCATAGTGGATATCCACCTGCTGTTGCGGGAACCCATGGGTCAATCGATGTTCCTCTGCGAAACTCCATTGCTGGCTCTACAAACACGATGGCTGCTTCAGCTCCTTTGGCTGATTCCGTAAAGGTAGGTTGAAGGTCCCTAATGGAGTCACTGTAAGATTACATATATATATATATATATAAGACAGGACTTATAATCCTACAGTTAGTTTACATGTTATAAACATCTTTTATATACACTATACATGATTTGCGAGATACTGTAAGCTCTATATTTATTCATGAATGCAGCGCCGCATGAAGAGTTTGAGTGATGTTTTATCTGTCTAAATTTTTTCCTGCTTTTCCGGCTTCCGTACACTTGTTACATATTCTTTGAAAGCTCCACCAGGCATCGGGAGAAAGACCAAATCTGCGTACATTAACAGGTGGTAGTCATGGTAAGAAGAGTAGGCGGAAAGTCAAAGAGATACTTCCAGAGGCATTATCTATAAATCCTCCGGCATTCGCTGAGGTGGACGTTGGACTGCAACCTATTGACATGGATCTAGAAGACCAAGATGAGGTCGCTGAAGCGCAGGGACCCAAAGAAGAACAAGCCCCCATTAATAGTCGCCCAGAGGAGAAATACGCCCAGGAAATTGAATCCTACCTTCGGCTCACAAATGAGAAGGACGCAGAAAAGTGAGTCCTTAAATGGGATTATATAGCCACTAAAGTTTGTAGAAAATGTGGGACAATATATTATATGAACCGCTTATTACTTAATGGAATTGTACGCATTCGTACTATTGCGGCGAAATGACTGCTATAGCTTTGCGAAAAAAAAAATGCTGTTAGTGTATATATTCGTAAATATACAAATTGTCGAAGGCGAATTTAATGGCCCTAAGGCTTCAGGCCTTAACGGATATATATATATATATCCGTTATCCGTATGGTATAAGTGTAAATTCGTTTTTATCTATGATGAAGTGATTTGAACTTTAGCCTTTATCATTTTTTTTTTTGTTTGACGTGTTGCACGATTTGTGCTCATTGTTTTGCGATATAGGGAGCGTTTATCCGTTTTGAAACAGGAGATGGCCCGAATTAGTAAGCTACAAGCAGATTTGCTACGGCTTCGCAAGGGGTCGCCCGATGACGCTCAAGTGGGTCGACAACTGGCTAACACGGGCAAGCTTTACGAGGAAGCTAAGAAAAAGGCTACCGGTGTAGGAAAGCAAATTGATGCGCTTGGCCAAGAAATCTTCAAGATTCCACAAAAGATTAAATTGCTTGCGATGGAACACGAGAGCAAGTTTGCTGACAAGCTCGAAGCGATCAAAAAGGCAAACAAAGAGAAGTCCCAGGTTCGTTGATGCGTATAGTGCATATTTTCGGTAGAAAAATTAGTGATATATTTAAGTCATGAATGAATCATAAATAAAATAGACTAGGGCTTAAAGATTGCCTGGGTGGTGAGTTATGCAAGTTTCAACAATCCAATTGAACAATCCAGGTCGCGCTCGTGATCTGGAGCGGTTTTTTCAAAACTTCTGTATCGAGTGACATCAGTTCAAGAAATGTGTTGTTAACCTGATTACAACTACACTTGTTGTTCTTGCTTCCCACAAAACTGACGAATAAACCTATTACTAAACCATTTGATATAACCATAAGTTTTTGGCCATAGCAAAATGACAAACATTGCACCGTAGTTATCCGGTGCATACGATCGTTATCTTGGATACTGAAGGTAGAGTCTATAACGTTAACAACAAACATTACCTGTGTGAATAAACCAACAGAGCGAGATGGGTCTGTGCGCACGCTATGTTTAGTATTTGAGCTATATTAAGACCGCACGCTAGTGGGCGCCTAACCTTCTGTTTTTTTATAGGCGGCTAGTGGTGGTGGCCAAAAGAAGGATGTCCGCTTTAAATATGTTGATCGCGGTGAGTTCTTCTGCTCCTACTGTCGGATGGAATATCGGAGTGTTCCCGCATTTCTTGCGCATCTCCATACCGAGCTACACATAGCGGTAAGGGGTTACCTAACAAAATAAAGCCTGATTAGTTGCCATTAACAATTCTATTCCATGCTTTCTGTGCCGCTTCCTTTCTTTCTCTTTTTTCGTTTTTATAAGACATTGTTTTAGGGCCTAAGGATAGATGCTTAGATACTGGCAGTTACGGTCACGAAATTTACATATACATATACAGAAAATATTTAATAATAACAATAATAGTAATAAATACCTTCTGTGTGTCTATGTGTAGGCTACGCATTGAGTAAAAATATCTTTGTATGGTGTAAAAATGAAGAGTTCGCACTCCAAAAATGGCCACACCTAATACCCACGTGCAGCTCCTGAATATGCTTTTTCAGTTTATTAGGACTGGTTCTTAGGACAAAGCTTATGCAGTCGAAGTTAATTAGTTTTTCGATAATAATTATTATGGTGGCCGTTATCGCTTCAACGATGTATACGTAACTACATGAACTTACATTTACCGTACTTACATGCACATAGATTTACTGATAAATATAAAGCCCATAACCGTGTTGAGTATATGCTAAGTAAGAATATTCGATATGTAAACAGAGGGGGACTTGCCTGCCAAAACGAGTATAACTAATTCATACCTGTACACCAAATTTCCGTTTTTAGAACTCAAACCAGACTCAGGAGAAGCCTTGGGCCAATTTAGAAACAACCACGAAAATTTCGGCGCCTACAGCAGCCACCTGCAATGTACCTGCTAAAGGTATGGACAATTTGATTCTATGATAAAAACATATATATTCTGATTTTTCCGTTTCAATATATCGTTCATGGATAATAACCAGTTTGGCACTTACTTGCTTAGCGATGCACCCAAACTTCAAATAATAGTAAGAAAAATCTTATGGTGTTATATTACAGGCGGACAATTCATTATGGGGATTACGGGTTTTTACTGCAAGATTTGCAGAGCCATCTTCCCCGATAGTACAACGGCTGAAAAGCACGTTCTCTCCGAAGAGCACAATATGAAGTACAAAGTAAATTATCAATCATCAGCATTATCATTTCAAGATGGTTTGAGCAATGTTGTTATTCAAATGCTTTTTGAGTTGTGTGCTACAATTTTTATACCTTACGCGATTGCAAGAAAGAGGTCTCTAGAGTGCACCTTAGTCATCCTGCTTTTTTCTGTTTATTTGGTAGTTTACTTGTACGTATTCAATAGCACTGATTATACGTGGAGCTCGAATTCATTTTCCTGTACGAATTTGGCTCACATTAGGCCTGTGAAATGTGAATAAACTGTAAATAAATAGACTTAAACATTCGGGTTTGCGTGGGCAAAATCATCGTATCAGTTTTTCTTGGTGCGTTTTAGGAATACATCGGAATGAATCCGTTTTACGAGCGTCGCGTACAGCTCGAGAAGGAAACTATCCTGCACAGTATCGCAAAAGCGACTGCTCCTCGGCAGGTCGGTAAATACTTTTTCAGGATATTATATTGCCGTCTTTCATTTCAATTGTTTCACTCTTCACTAAGCAAGAGCACAGTTAAATTGTATTTTTATGGGGGCTTAGCGAATTCTGGCGTACGGCATCCGGCCTAATGCTTGCTGAGCACAAGATGCAAGCCGCAGATTGCCTTCGTTTGGTCTGATTAGCCCATAAATGTATCTGTTAAGTTAACCAACGCTATGAGTTTGCTGCTGCAAAACGTATTGTGTTCTAACATCACATCAGTTATTTTCAGACAAAGCAGATCGGTTCTACTGGGAGCGCCGGCTGTTCCAGTAATAGCGGCAAGTCAAAATCTTCTAATAGTTCTAATTTTAATGAGGTCAGTGAAGGTTCTCGACTATCTAGCAAGCGTTCTCTAAACAACAATGTCTCACGGGATAACCGTGATGTTAAAGCTAGCAGCGGTCACAAAGCTTCAGGAGATAGAGACTCACCTTTAAAAGGGTCAAGATCTATTGGTAGAAGTAAAGCTGATCATTTCCCTATAAATAAAGCCGGCAGTAGTAATAGCTCGAGCGATCACGGGACCACCAGAGACAAAGACCGAACTGTTTCATTGCAACCCCGGCAAAAAAGGCCACGAACTTCCAGTAAGGACAGTGATCGTGACATGAGCTCTGATGCTCATGAAAACAGTGATCAACAGGGCATCGGCAACAACAACCCTATAACGGTAAGGCAAAAGACAAGCTTCAGGAGAAATATTTTTAGACGGCAGTTTAAATTAAAATTAGGTGTGGTCCTAGTTTAAAACTGGGGTGTCAACACACTCTGTTTCGTGCGAAAAGGTGGCTGTCATGAGCAATGACGAACGGCAGTATTACACGTAAGAACAGGGTTAATTCAAATTATCCATCCTGTTCAAATCCTTTTTTCCATGGTACTTTGTAACCTAGTCTCGTCACGATTTATATTGGCAACTTTTATTTGCCCCATGGGACAAGCTATCATTGAAATACTAGCGGATATTTGCGATATTGCGCTGAACATGTTTATCAGAAACGTGTGGTTTATAAATTATCTTTGCGGTCGTTTATATGTTACACAGCCAGCGACACTAGTGATCTTTCTAACCTCTGATGTATATAAATCTGATTTGTTCAGGAGAAGTCGCGCTCACCCTCTCCAACGATTACTTCCACTACTGAGAACAGGTGTGTTGCTAGGCATATTGGCAATGTCAGAATCATGTCCGACTTACGATACAAAATTAACTTATGTTAACTACGTAAATCAATAGAACCGCAAAATACGTACATAGGCTTAACGATGTAGATTCAGTAAAGACACACCTTGGATATTTGACATTAAGAAGAACGTTCAATTGCTGTTCAGCGGAGGTTAAAGGTGGCATTTTATCCGCAAACTACTACTGACATAAGGATGAATTAATCTTCTCTTTTTTTTTCACAGAGTTCATCTTCAACAAATGTACGTAGTTAAGTTACTGGTTTTTTTGGAAAACAATCTGTTTCTCATTGTAATTTAACGCCGAGAACTTTCAGCCATAGATTTTATTTTCTGTTATGGTGAACAACAAATGGTTTGCGCAATAAAAACTACTAAGGGCGGCTAATTTTGATTCGCGCACATTGGGTATCAACGGAAGATGCATCAATAACGAGAACGCCATGGTGGCCAACGTGGTGCCACTCATGTTTTCAATTTAATACTGTCGTTTGTTTTATAATAGTAGGGATTATGATAATAAAATTAGTCTGCTTAGCATTAAGGGAACTTTCCGTATATGCAAATACGCGCACACTGAAAATAAACACATATCAGTGTCCAGCGTAGGGAAAGTGTCAAGAAATGGTTCTCTATGAACTAAAAAATGAAAAAATGAATCTAATCTATAAATTATTATAAAGATCGGTACGTGAACCGTGACACGTATACCTGCATTTAAGAACTGTGTTAGCTCAAAAAAGATTTTATAAATTTCCTCTTGTTTTCCATTACCTATTGACCTCGCGTTTTTTTTAAGGTGATGCGAAATGTCCTCTATTCTTTTTTAAACGAAAAAAAATATGAGATCTAACGATTCAGCATATATGACTGTTGCGCTCTGTGGTTCTGTATCCAACATTTTCTGTTATTACCGTTGTTGGCACGTTGACCAATATTTAGCCAGAAATCGGGAGGTATTCGTTTGAAGCTCCTGAAGCCGACCATCGGAGGTGCTCAGCCCCTAATGATTGGCAAAGCTCCCTTTAAACGGAAGCCGTCAAATAACACTATAATAGGTAAGTGCCAGTGGGTTTTCATGATATTGTATACTTGGTTTTAAAGACATGTACACCTTGTTTTTGTTGTGTAGTGCCCGGTGTCTTTGATCAGGTCAAGATAGACAAGTATCTTTTATTGTTTAGGACGCCTTTCACTTGTTACATATACAAATGTAAGTTGCAGATGTAATTTTACCGCCCTTTAAATACTTGTTATTAGTGTAATATACAAATTTCACAATACAATTCCAGGGTAAATTGACAAGGAATTACGCGGTTTCTGCTCCATATAAAGTGACATTAAAAATAGATCAATTTTTCAACAATGGCTTTAAAATCCCTTTCTCCCATATATTTGTACTTTGTCTTTAAATGTTTAAAATTTTATAGTTACCAAGTCAGACATTTTCGTGTACAAATCTCTGGTTAATACTTCAATAAACACGAAGATTTCAAGTAACTTTCGAAAGCTGTATATACTTATATTTTGATCTACCACAAACCTTGTCTCTCATTTAAAAATTGTGTACCGTCTTCAGAACCAGCCAAAGCAGACGCTTCTGGAGGCAGCAGTGGGCCTTCGGCAGAACAAAATGAACTCTTCCCCTCTGGGACTCCGGCTCCTCCTGGAGATGACGAACCTGTGCCCGCTGTAGCAATGGGGCCGTTCAAGCCTCCCAATCCAGCGGACGAAGGAGAGCCACTCCCCCCCGGAGACACAGCACCCCCACCTGAAACGCCCTACTGGATGAACAATCTTTATACCTCGTGGGAACAACCGGGAGCGGCGCCGTTTGTATGTATTGCGCTCACACAACTACAATAATTCGATTTTCATCGGTTGACCGGAAGGATTACTGGCCGGCATAGACATATGGGAGGTGCAAGTAATGGGCATCGTTAAGGCGTTTGTGGAATTCGGAGTAGAAGTGTTCTGAGAAGAGCGAGATTGTAGGCGTTACATCTGACTGCTTGTCTTATTTTGTCATGTTTATGAATTATTCAAGTGTAAACACTGTTAACTCACGTGTTACTCTGTTATTCTTTTAGATACCTGAAGAAGATGAAAAGGAGCCGGAGGAAGAGGAACTTGAAGAATACTGATGTCGACAGACGAAAAACTTATCGTAAGAAATCCAATGATTAAAGATCAAAGCAACAAAACAAGAAAATAGTTCGAACGCATCAAGGGTAGCGCGTTTGTATGCGTATGTATGTTTTTATGCGTTTCTATGGACACGTAATGAGGAGACTGAACAGCTAAAGTCTTTGAAGTCAAAAGGTTACTTGTTCCTTGACGCGTCTACCAAATGGCACATCGGGATGAAGTGCTCTGGAGCGCGTAGGACGCTCACAAACCCAAATTTAATTATTCAGCGCGAAATATATACATTTTATTATAAAATCAACGTTGGTGAAAAGATAATTGAAGGCAACTAAACGAAAAAAGGATTTCACTGACCGAAGCATTTCAGAAGATCAGCTCGAGCAGAGAAGCGTTACTTGCCAAAAAAGAGGAGGTAAATTTTATTCAACATCGCATGGATACCTCCGCCGTTTCCTGCATCAAAAATCATCAAACAATCGTGAAAAAAAGTGACATGCTTCACATCACAAAAAAAATTCAAGCGAATTCAGAACCGCGTAAGGTTTGTTGAACAACAAATCTGAGCAAAAGTCAGTGGTACATTATATATA